>NW_019419242.1:0-9148 GCF_000390285.2 Anoplophora glabripennis | reverse complement strand
GAAAACGAGGTGTGTTTCGATCAGCGGCTTCATACGTTACCACCAAGTCAATTAATTAATTTATGGGCTATTTTAGTTTGTTTATTGACAGTTATACATTAATACGCGCACACTTTCCAGGGAGTATTTTCACAAAACAAATAAATAAATAACATCACTTAAATATATGTTCAATATAAAGATTGTTTGAAACGTAAACAATACAAGAGATAAGTATCCGCAATGAAAACTAGTGGAGCTTGTAAAAACAATATGTCGACAAAATGTATACAGTTTGTCCCGAAATTAGTTTCCAATGTTTCCTCAGTGATTTCTACAAATAAAAAATATGGGAGAAAGTTAAAGTTGCTTTCTTTACTATTATTATCACTATATGAATTACCCATATGTCCAAAAAAAAAATAATAATAATATAATTCCTTTGTCTCTATTTTCCTTTATATAATGATAATGGTGAAGGTAACGGTAATGGTAATGACAATGGCAAGGGCAACAGTTAAAGCAACTACAAGGGCAATGGACACGGTAACGGTTATGACAATAGCAACAATAATGGTAATGAGAATGACATTCACAATGACAATGACAACGTAATGATGCTGATAATGATAACCATAATGATAACTATAATAGTGGTATGATAATGATAATAATAATAGTACTGACTGTTTATTTATTATCTTTCTCATTTACTGTGTCTCAAATTAGTGGAAGTAATAGGTTGTATTGTAAAAGATACCTTCTAAGAAAAAATATAATTTACTATTGAAAAATTAACTCAGGTACCTATATGAAAATATTTGGTCCAACAATTGTTCCAGAAATTAAGATTAAGATTGAATTGGTATTATAAAAATATTTTAAAAAATGGCAGCATCAGAATCCACCAGGATGAAGTACCTACTGATCTGTATTTTGAGAATATTATGTATTATAATAAAACAAGAATAGAAGATTTTATGAGAGCCAAAAATGAAATTTGAAGAAAAATCTAGTGGTGGGATGTTGAACAAAAAGCAAACCTTCAAAACTGTAGTAGGTTTGGCACGTCCTTGTTCCTTTTAATCTTGTTGAAATAATTAAGGAACTTCGGTCTATTTTAAACATATGGAACTCCGTTTTGAGGTGAAGGGTTTTTGTTGAGTTTCCGCAATTTTCATAACTACATTTTTCAGAGAATTGTTTCCCACGATAAAAAGCTCTTATCGCACAAACGTGCGTCTTAATGCACGCATTAAACTCTAAAGTAGATACCAATACTCGTAGTGTGGGTGTTTTGATTCATGAGACCCAGCACCTCCCACTTATTGGGTGTGCCGTTAAGATCTTGATTTATGTTGCATTCGATTTTGCAATGTTTTCTATTACGGATATTCAAAGCCTGTTATCAAGAATTCGTACCTAGATATCTCGAGCCGTTTTAACATCATTAAGCATAAATTACAACATTTGGATGACAGTCGTAATATTAAATCATGTTATGAATTCTTTGGTAGAGTTAGTTTTACGTTTTACTGTACAAAATATTTTAATATTTTACAATAATATTAACTGCATAGAAATTTCTGTTTATACAGGGTGTTTTTGAAATAAGTGGGTTCCTTGAAAATGGTGATAAGGCACGAAAATAAGCAACTTCTATTAAGCAACTGATGGTCTAAAACAATACGTTTTAAATTCAAAAACAAAAAATTCACTTGATGGTTTACACAAATTTAAAGCCGTCCTTGGTGCGGCAGCCTGCTGTACCTTTGATATCGAAGCTATCATATACACCCATTTGTCGGCAAATATTCAAGACTTGACTGAGGTTTGACCAATACATTGGCGACATGAACAGAAGCTACGTTATCGCTGAGCTTAAGCAACCAACATTTCACAGCTGGTACTGTCAGCTAAAAATCCCTGAATCTTAGCGTCACAAACATTATGGCTTCGTTTACAATGAACAATGACAAACCATTACGTTTACGCTCGAGATATTGTTATCGCTGATTGGTTGCATAGCATCTCGTAAAAAAATTACACCAGCCGGCGAAACAGAATGTTGCCTTCTAATATAATCGAGATCTTATTGTTTATAATAATTTTTAATTTTACTAAAATTTGTAATCACTTATGAAGGCTCTGTAGTTCTAATTGACGAATAATATGTTCGGTATATACCTACATTTGTCACTTTGCACAATAATTAAATTGCTTGAATTAGTTGCTTTTAACTAGTAGTATATCAAGCTCTTCATACATCCCTACACAAAGAAGTTCATTATCAAAAATGCATGAAATAAAATAATGTCCTTTGTCTAAAAACAAACCTTCAAATAATATGTTTTGTGGAAACCTTTAAGTGTGTGTTACCTGTCAATCTTCCTTGCTCTTGTGGTTCTATATCTGTTATTGTGGTCACAAAATGTGTGAACTTTTTTTATCTCAAACATAACCTTGTAATATTGAAGATTTCATACCTTGTAAATACATCTCCTTTAGAAGATACTTTTTGTTAACTGCCAATATGTTTTAACAGCCATACATTCACAAAACACCATGTGCATAATCTGCAGATTCCAGGACTTTATAGATACGACAGTAGAAACAGCGATCTTCGAATAATATTCTCCCCTCTGTGTTTTATAGTCACATCAACCGATGTGCAATTCTCGGGTATTCGGAATCCCTACTAGGAATTTTCTTCTCCTCATTGCAGAACTATCTCATCAGTTGCAATATGACGTTGTTTGTGGTACCTATACGAGCCGATAACATCACCGTGTGTAGTAATAGTCACAATATTGTTGAGTAGTAAATGTTGCCAGTGTTACACTTTTGCATCACAGTTAACTAACACGTTGGTACTTCCTGGCCGAGTCATTGAACTAAACTAAGTATAAAATAAATGGGAGCGTCAATAACACCCACCTGCTAAGTGGCTATATGATCTATCTCAATCTCTCAGTTCAATTAGAATAAAAAAGTATTAAAATTATTGAGTAGTACGGGCCATTTAAAATTTTTCGGGACATAATATTAGAATTCCGTTGATGTAGGAAACATATAAACAAATGTTTTTCTTAGTGTTCTTTAGCAATACAAATTTTACGACTTTACGGAATTATAATCAACATATAAAATCAACTCTTTATATCACCTTACAAAGAGAACTGACGGTTTTAGTGCCAGCCGCATAGACGCTTGATAACTGATATGAAGCGAAGATAAATGCCATAATACAGTATGTAGCTACTTATACTACTAACATAAATGATTTAAGCTAAAGAGTGTTCTATAATTATCTTCCCAAGGCAGTGCAAATAAAACTGCTAAAATAAAGAGATGTTTTGAAGGGTGCCTCCAAAAAACAATTAATTAATAAGACGTTCTAGAACATATGTTTATAAGAAGTTTCCTTCTTAAAGTGATCTGAGAAATCACTCCCCTAAATATGTATAATTAAATCATAAAACAGAATTTACAAACAGGGAGATGTTATTTCAAGTACAACGAAAACGAGGTGTGTTTCGATCAGCGGCTTCATACGTTACCACCAAGTCAATTAATTAATTTATGGGCTATTTTAGTTTGTTTATTGACAGTTATCAATACGCGCACACTTTCCAGGGAGTATTTTCACAAAACAAATAAATAAATAGCATCACTTAAATATATGTTCAGTATAAAGATTGTTTGAGACGTAAACAATACAAGAGATAAGTATCCGCAATGAAAACTAGTAGAACTGTTGATAACCTAAAATCGAACCATGTTTACCCTGAAAAACGTGACTTCTGTTTACCTTCAGAACAAATCCAGAAATTTTCAAAATATTTTATTTTTATTTCGAGTATTATTAATTTTAAGCATGTTTTGCAATTTCACGGATTTGATTACACAGACTGACAAAATTTGTCCGACCCTTTAACGCAGAAACCAGAATGTACTTTTCCAATTCGAGGTCCAAGTTTATCAATTGGCTCTGGTTTTCCGAGATGTCAAACCAAAAAGTGCCAAAATCGTGATTTTTTGACATATTTGAGGTTATATTATATGGATAGATAATTTTTTTTCGCTAAAACCATTGAAGGGGTCTTAAAGTATTATACTTTCTCTTTAAAACGCACTTGGATTTATCCGGATATCATTTTTCGTCTTTGAGAAATCGCTTGTTGAAATTATTAGTTTGACTTATTTCTCGATGTTTGAATGAACACAGCACCACAAACCTAAATTCATCGGCACCCGGAAGTAGGGATCTTACATGTTTTTGGGGTCGCTGATCATGAATCTTAACTCCAAAATACTCTATCACGTCAAATTTTTAAAAAATAAATATAAAAATTCGATATATGGTCGATATTTTACGCATTATATCAACCCGGAAATACATTTACACGCAAACGAGGCTAATACGCTCAATTCCGAACTCATAAACACTAAGCCCATAAACTCCAAATCCATAATAGCCCAGTAAATCAAATTTGTAATACATGTAAAAAAAAGGTAATTCGTTTCAGATTGAAACATGGTTTAATCGTTAATTTAGGCAAAAAGAAATAATATTTCCCAAAAAGTATCGGTTTAAAACAACATGATCATTTTAAACAATGATTATAATGTAAAAATTACCAAAAATGAAGTTTTTAGCTGTATTAAAAAGTGCTCTCCAACAGGAGTTTTTGCTTTTGTCTATACTTATAGGTTTTCAAAAAACGCTTCATTTGAGACCTACTAAATTAAAATCCATTAACAATTTGTTTAAATAATTGCAAAAGAAACAGCGAAATTTTAATTTGCTATAAATAGAAGAAAAGAGCATAAATCGTCTCTAAACTGCAGTAAAAGTTGTATTTTGTTACGCTTAAGAAACCCTGAAAATTTGGTAAAAAAAATATTTATTTGTTTACAAGTTTTTGCATTTGTTTATTAGAAATAGCATTTTTTCAGTTGTAAAAACGCGGTTGTTAGCGTTATAATAAAGGGCCTTATGAGGGCTCATTTGTTTTGCCTTGACTTATATTTTCAAGATATGCAATTGGAAATTGTAATTTCATAGGCTAACCTCTTCAAAACGGCGTATAAACGAATAGTGTAATTTGTTTATAAGGTTTCTCGTTAATAACTTTGCGAAGAAAGAATATTTTTTAAAGCCGCTTTGATATTCGTAATCCTGGTAATTTTCCAGGAATTAAAAAAAATTGTTTAGAACAATTTGTAGCCGAGATAGCGTTTTTTTTAAATTCATAACTTGTTTTTTTTTATAAACATTAAGACTTCGTTCCGAGGCTTCAAATATTAACTGCCCGAAAATTTTGCGATACCTCCGGTAATTGTGGACCAATTTTAACGTTTTTTTTTATCTGGGGTAGCGCATGAAAATAATAACAACTGCACGGTCCATTTTGCAATAATTAATTATTAATTTGTTATAAACTATTAACTTAAAAAAAAATTCGCATTTTTTCGAAAATTTTTTTTTCACAATTTTACCAATAAACAATTTTCTTAAAAAACAATATTTTTATGTAAAAAAATTCAGGAAATTACATATTTTTTATGTATAAAGTTTATTTTAATGAGAATCGAGTTTTTGGATGTAATATGCATAATAGTATTATTTTTTAACGTTAAATTACATATTATATTTTAAAACAAGTAAATTAATACACTCGATTCTCATTAAACTAAGCTTTATACATAAAAATATATCATTACCGAGAATTGTTTCGAAACAAATTAGCCCTCATAAGGCCCTTTATTATANATTAACGAAAAACCTTATAAACAAATTACACTATTTGTTTATACGCCGTTTTGAGGAGGTTAGCCTATGAAATTACAATTTCCAATTGCATATCTTGAAAATATAAGTCAAGACGAAACAAATGAGCCCTCATAAGGCCCTTTATTATAACGCTAACAACCGCGTTTTTACAATTGAAAAAATGCTATTTCTAATAAACAAATGCAAAAACTTGTAAACAAATAAATATTTTTTTTACCAAATTTTCAGGGTTTCTTAAGCGTAACAAAATACAACTTTTACTGCAGTTTAGAGACGATTTATGCTCTTTTCTTCTATTTATGGCAAATTAAAATTTCGCTGTTTCTTTTGCAATTATTTAAACAAATTGTTAATGGATTTTAATGTAGCAGTTCTCAAATGAAGCGTTTTTTGAAAACCTATAAGTATAAACAAAAGCGAAAACACCGGTTGGAGAGCGCTTTTTAATACAGCTAAAAAACTCCATTTTTGGTAATTTTTACATTATAATAATTGTTTAAACGATGATCTTGTTGTTTTAAACCGATACTTTTTGGGCAATATTATTTCTTTTTGCCTAAACTGACTATTAAACCAATCTGAAACGAATTTTTGTTCAATTTTTTTTTTTTTCATTTTGTGGGCTATAAATTCTAAAGATCAAAAAATAAGTCAAACTGCGATTTCTCAAAAACAAAAAATGATATTGGGATAAATCCAATTGCATTTTAAAGAGTAAGTATAGTACTTTAAGACCCCATTAATGGTTTCAACAAAAAAATTACCTTTCCATGTAACAACTTCAAATATGTCAAAAAATCGCGATTTTGGCAAATTTTGGTTAATATATCTCAAAAACTAGAGCCAATTGGGGAATTTGGACCTCCGATTCGAATCAGCGCACCAACATCCTTGGGAAAGTATATCGTGTTGTTGGGTTAATATCTTGTCGTCCTGTGCATTCTACTTGTAATTAAAGCAACCTTTCCAAGTTTGTAAATACCCTCCTAAAACTTTTGGAAGAGACTAAGGGAAGAAGAATAGCTATTATTTTTTTAAAATATGATATCTATTAAATTTTGGGAGTTAATTTAATTGTAATCAATACCTACAGAATTATACCAGTATCCCCTACGATGATTGCTTTGGTGCCAAAATCTCACTGTATATTAAATTTGATTTATATATCTACATTAAATTTCAAATCCAAAGCAGTAATATTTTAGAGATTTCTGTTCTTTCGAAGTCTTAACTTTATTGCTTTAAAGTCAGACCATATTGCATTTCGCCTTTAATAAATAATTCTATTACCTCAGTGTATATTTTCATCAGCTGTAAGCTAGACCTACATCGTGTGACCTTTTCTGAAATAATCGATCCATTTATAAATTTTCAGGCATTGTTTGGAAGGAACGAAGGAGAGATATTTGCGTATAAGCGGTCCAAATAAAAACGCGCTCCGAAGTTGTGGGTGCAGCAATGGCGTAATACACAAGGCAGTTCGCATAGTTCTGACTTCAACAACTGTCTGTCGTGCACTACTTTTAATTTCAAATAGAAAATTTCAACTGCATCACGTTTAAAGTACAACCAGCAGAGTTGCTATAAAATATCTCGACAAGTATGCATGACATTTGTTCAAGTTGTTGAAAGCAAAATCTGAAAAAATCTCGTGTTGTCTCCCATTTATAGTTTCTACGCTTTGTTTATTGAGGGAAAGGCTCTTTAATTTTTATTAGGTCGGAATCATTTACAAGCCGCATGGCCTTATGTCTCGAGAGAAATTATTGGTCTTTATTTAGAAAAATATTTGTGCCACTGCAAATGTCTGCACATGAGTTATTATGTCATTTAACAATTAATGATTAATAATAGATACACCTTATTCAAGATAAGGATATTTGTCGTGGATATCGATTTAAGGATACAGAGTAGTTGAAATTTAAAAAGTGTGCTACTTAGGCCAGGAAAATAAGCTGGGAAATGACCATTTCGCGACTTTTTGTTTCGGCAAGCTGAATTTATATCACTATAGATGCTAAATATTATGTACAATAACAAATTAGTTTCCACAGTAATAAAAATGGGGGGAAGATTGTTTACAGGGTGGTTAAAAGTATAAAATTATTATCATTTTGGTCAAATAGAGTACATGCCAAAGATGTTATTAGAAAAACATAATTAAAATTAATTAGAAATCGCAAGTGACATATATCAAACAAAAGCTAAAATGTCAGAGTTTTATTAAATAGTTATAATATGAGTTAGAATAATAAGTAGTAAAAGATATTAAGGTCTAAAGAAAAATTTGTTTGTCAATAAGATGAAAATGTCAGGTAAATGTCAAAATTAAAGTTGGATCCACAAGGCATAAAATAGTACATATAAAAGTCAAATAAAGGTTATAGAATAAGAAATATTTTGAAACATAATTTAAAAATTTTGTAAAGAAACTAGAATAAGTTGTAAATTTGTAAAGGATAAAGTGAAGTGATGTGGAGTGTAAAAGGAAAACGGCATTTAAAAGCAAAGGTGTATATGTGGAAAGGCCCTAACAAGGGTGAAGAAAATCAAGAGAGTAAGAAAGAAAAAAATAAAATGATTATTGATTAGGTACCTGAAAAATTTGTAAAAGAGATAGGTGTTGCCGAAATTAATAATAATAATAATAATAATATAATATCTCTACTCCTCATTCTAATTACGAGAATTAGCCCAGAAGTCGGAGACTTGTGCGGGAGAGGAGGCGGCATATTATTATTACGCAGGCCGCATTTGCGCCCAGGAACGACTTATGTTGGTAGGCCCTAACCACCATTCAGTGCAGGAATGAGGGAAACCTGGAAAACCTCATTAATTAGGGGGGTGGTCAAATGCTAGCCGGTGTCAATCTCTCACATTGATCCAAGCCAACATTCTTCCACCCTACCATACCTGCACAGAGGGCGTCAATCCTCCGTACAAGTATAGATAATCTACGGTCACCGGCCGCGGGATTCGAAACCCGGGCAGTTAGACACATCGATTTAAGTACTGACGCCTTAAACCGTGCGGCTATCGACCGATATTAATTGATAAAACCAGATAAAATAGAAGCAGTTATCGTGATAGAGTGTATAAAAGAAGCAAATTGGGAGAAACCAAATATATAAAAGAAAAAAGTTTTGTAAAAGTGACTCAAGAAAAATCCAGGGAGAGCGGAATACGAGCAAGTAGGTTCCAGGAAGCCAGTAAGAGCGGAATAGCAGAAGCCGGTTCCAGGAATCCATAGAGAAAGCGGAATAGCAGCAGCAGGCTTCAGGAATCCAGAGAGAAAGCGGAATAGCAAGCAGGTTCCGGAAATCCAGCGAGAGAGGAGAGACAAGGATACCAGAACAACATTTAAGCTGAGTA
>NW_019419241.1:1076-9139 GCF_000390285.2 Anoplophora glabripennis | reverse complement strand
GTTTTGGAGCAAAATAATCATTTAATTGTTGGATAATCTTGTCGTACACGTTTATTTTATCCTCTTCAGTTTCGGCATCTATTTCAGGTAAACTGAAATATATTTTTTGCAAGCTGGTTCCTGCAGTATGAAGTAATATAGCTTTCTTCTTTGCTGGATCAGTAAATGACGCCTCCTCAAAATAGATTTCTAAGGATCTCTTCCATCTTTCCCATTTGCTACGTAAAGCGAAGTCGTCCGTCTCACAGTCAAATGGGGCTATAGACTCTATAGAGAGTAGTCCTGGTGCTGGTAATTCCATCTCTATAGAAGAAATATCAATAGTTTTATTTGCCTATTTACTTAGGCGCAAATTGTGACTAATTTTACTAATTAAGTACTGGAAACAGCTAATTAACCGAATAATACATTTTCTTAGCTCTTTGAGAATACCCTGTATTTATTTCTATACTAACTACCCTAACCAAAGCTTTTCTTGCTGAAACTTAGTTTGTAAACTACGCCGACGACAATAAAATGTTTAATAATAGATCCGTTTAATTATTTATTTATTTTTCTTTTAAATCACTTATAAATTAGATCAATAAATAATAGCTAATACGCATTTAAGCTCATTTTTTTTAAAATATAATTTTATTAGCACTTCGTGTGTAAAAACGTGGATGCTGATATGTTTTTGTCAGGCACCGCAAAAATATTCAAAACAGTTCTAGCAGTGGGGACTGGTTCGTCGGGGTATGAAAATATAAATCGACCAACGACTTCCTCTGCACTTTCTGCACGACAATACCATTTAATAATATTAATTTTTTGTTCGCACTGTACACCATTTTTATTTTGTAATATTCCGTCTACGTCTTACCAAAGGTTTGAATGGAATAATAATGAAAATAAAACTAAACAAACAGCAAAGCGCTTTAGGCATTCGGTCCCTTCACAAAAAATGCAACGGGGCACGTGCGCTCCCACAGTCAACCAATTACGAGAGCCCGAGTCGCAGCCTCGATGATATATGTCATGTCCCACCCTTTCCACCCGAAGTGGATAGGGAAGATCTGTGTACATTACTTAGTCTATGCGAAAGAATTGTCTGGCCAGACCGGTATGTATAAGTGTAATTTTTTATTCGATTTTTAACTTGAAAAAAAAATTAACCATACCTACCATTGAAAAGTTTAGACTGCCTACTTAAAAATGGGCTGTCCCAATTAATTAATTTACTAGCTTATAACTACGCAATAGTTTATAATGCAGAGCGCCCGGCTTCAAAAAACAGGTTGATTTTTTTCCATCTTCATCCCAGTCCAAAATATTAAAGAATTTCGAAAATCAAAATGTTTTTCAAAATTTTTTTGGACGTTGGGAAATCGATAAACCAATTAACTTTTTCTTATATTAATCTGCATACTTTAAAGTACTTATAAAAAAAGTCTGCCATATTGCTAGTTACTTGTTTCTGTGGCCTCCACCGGCTGGTGACCAACAGTCAAAAATTGTTTATTGTTTCGACGTTTTCAGTTTCCTGGACTGATAGTATACACATTGCTGCCATAAATTTATTCAAGTTTTGACTTCAAGTTCTCACTAGAGCGGTTATGCACGTACCGTGCTCCTACTGTGTCGGACCGTAACCTTGAGAAATCGCTTTCAGAGCGGTCGGAAGCAACACAGTCAGAGCACAGTCTGTGCCTAGACCTACATGTGTGAATTAAACAGTGCAATTCAATACATTTTCAATGGAAACTTCAGGTGATAGATTTAGTTCAAATCGACACAGTCGGTGCACAGTGGGTGCCCAGTACCGTATGTGTGAATTGACCTTAATCGATCCCCCACACCGGCGCGAAACTTTCGCTATGCGAATGTTTCGCAGCGTCAGTTTCACATGCGGCGCAGCAGCGAAATTTCTTGTTCACACACGCGATTTTTTCGTGATTTCTAAAATTTCCAATTGGTTTCAGAAAGAAAAGAAAAAAAAGTGGATTCATGAAATTAATAAATTTCGCGAAAGTCATGGGGAATATCATGCTTTAATGCCACAATTGCGTGAAGATGATAAGCGATTTTACATTTATTTTAGAGTGACGACTAAATGTTTTGACGAGATATTAAATTTTATTAAAGAAGACATACGCAAAAGCGACACCAACTACCGTGAAGCTATAACTCCGGAGGAACGCTTATGCATTACTTTATGGTAAGAAATTATATAAAGAACTTTATTTAGCATTATTTATTTTATGACTCATTCTTTTACACTCTCATTTGGATTGTAATTAGCGACATAAGAAGTAAGTGATGAAGAGCCGATGTTATTCTGGCTTCTCAGGTAGTTTTTCTCCTTTATGATAGGGGAGTTCGGAAAACATGGCTGATTGTATGTAAACTGCGAGTGTTGATGGGGTGTCCTAGGTTGGAGGGATAAAATTTGATATGTATTAGCACCAGATCTGGACAAATGATAATCAGTGATTCCAGCAGTACCGTGATATTGGGAGTATGTAGAATCTTGAGTCTCTGAATACGAGGGTGACATCAAGGGTGGTGTGCAACCAATACTATTACTAGTACCTGAGGAACATGTAGTACTGGGATGGGAAGCTAGGGAGCCAGTTCCTTCTTGTTGGTGCTCTAATTCCAGCTGTGACATTACCTCTGCAAGATTTAACTTTGCAGTCATTTGCAGTCTTTGCGAAAACATTTTTACTGTTTTTGCATATCCCAAAAATATGAAGTCTATTGCATCTATATTATTGTCATTATAATATGATTTAGGTTGTTCTTTCAGATATTTTATTACTGCCGCAGTGGGAGACTCAGGTTCTTCATTTTTCTTTGTACGTTTATTGGACTTAGTCTTACGAATATCCATCGACGATGAGGTCAGAATTTGTGAAGAAGTTGGAACTTCAACTGGTACTCTACAAGGGTTGTCTTCAATATCTGATAAATGATCATCTAGCTGAGTATTACACGACGATTGCTGAGAGATTGTATCTCTGTCGGTAGTAATAAATTCACTACCTGTATTTTCTTCTCTTATATCTGTAATATTTGATTCAGTTTTTGCGAAAGACATAAAGGGGCGAAAAGTTTCCATTTGTCTGGCCCATTGCCATTTGCTAAGTTTTTGTTGTGCCTGACCAGTTGTAGTTTTCAATGATCTTAAGTACTTCGCATAACTGTCCCTTAAATTCTTCCATTTCCTTTTAGTTCGTCTCCTATAAGGAAAATAAACGCATGTGTTAAATTTTCCATAACAATGTAATTTTTAATTAAGTATGCAACATTTCATGCTATTCGCAACCTAGAGGTTTTGGAATAAAGTTAACGAAACCCTATTTATTAAATCAAATATTAAAACACACATATTTGCACTTTTCTTGAAGACAATTAGTAGTTATAACAAATTGAAAACAGAATCGAAACATCAGTATCTTTAATGAAAAAAAAAAATGGATTCAATTTGTTGTAAATCTACTAAATAGAGAGTAGTAATAATATAGCTACAGTAATATAAATTTACCCTTATTCTTATGTTAAAATGTTCATTATAATTTTTAACTTTTGTTTCAGGTTTTTGGCAACTGGTGATAGTTATTATACGATTGGCCATAGTTACAGGGTTGGATTTTCAACTGTAGGTAAAATAGTACAAATGTGGAAAAAATCTGCAAAAAAATTTGAAGAATTGTGGAAGTTCCCGAACTGCATTGGAAGTTTGGATGGAAAACATGTCACGATAAAATGTCCAAATAAAAGTGGATCTAATTATTTGTTGACGCTGATTATAAATTTATGTGTGTAGACATAGGCGGATACGGAAAAACCAGTGATGGGGGAATTTTTGAAACTTCCAATATGGGAAGCAGATTTGAACAAGGGCTCATGAATGTTCCAAACGCCAAGCCACTTCATGAACAAAATGTTCCCTGCCCCTATGTGCTAATTGGGGACGAGGGATTTGCTTTGAAGCCTTATTTGATGAGACCTTACCCATATCGACAGTTACGCGAAGATATTCGTAAAGAAAATTATAATACAAGGTTATGCAAAGCACGTAGAGTTTTCAACAACTCTTCGTTCATTTCGGCTTCATTTTGGCCCAAAAATGGAGAATATTTAATCGACCAATTGAGTTGTCTGCAGAAACTACAATTTTAATAGTGAAAACAGCTTGCATATTACATAATTTTTTAATAATAGAAAATTGTGATACATATTTTCAATATTTGGTGCCACCAGAACCATCTGTAAATGCTTTTGAAGACTTTAATCGGGAACCTAGACGAGCAACATCTTTCGCATTTGAAACACGTGAAAATTTCGTGACTTATTTTAATAGCTAATATTAACATGTGCGTTAAAATGTTAGTGTTAAAATATTTTATATATTGCATACATAAGTAATACCTACTTTGATATCGATGTTCAGCTATCACAAATTGTAATATTTAAACAAAATTAAAACAAAAATAAAACAATTTAAAAAAAACATACCATTGTCTCCTAATTCTGCCACTATCTCCTTCCAAACTTTATCCTCTTTCCTAATGTTTTTATAATCTTGGCCAAGTCGTACAATACCGGATAACGTTTAACGATTTCTATCAGTTTCTCTGTTAACGCCATATTTGTACTCGCGAAACTAGAGCGGTAGCGGAAAAAATCGCACATGCAGCGTTCCTGACAAAAAACGCTGTACTGCCGCGACTATAGCGATAGTCGCGCTTGTTGGTGTGAACATTTGTCGCTGTGTTTATGATTTCGCCGCGGTACCGCATGGGTCGCGGCAGCGGAAGTTTCGCGCCGGTGGTGTGGGGAATCCTTTATCCAAGTAAGGGCAATTTTCCAGTTATCTAGTTGTAGTATTGTCTAGTTTCTTCATCTGCTGTATATAATTTGTCCATCAAATTAAACATACTATTTCTTCGAATCTTGGGTATGATATTGCAGGTGATTTCATTTGATTTAGACTTGTTTCAGTTTTAGTTTTGCCTAAACATTTTGTATAATCTATAGCATTAGGGTCCCACGGACACAAACCAGTAATTATTATTATGAAACCATTCGTTATAATTTCAGGCCTCATATATGTATCAATTATAATTTTTAAAACGGGGACAAATTTTTCTCGTGTTAAGGCCTCCAAATTGTGTTGCCTTCTCCAATTTAAGACACCTTTTTTCCAAAAAGATTTCAGAGGTTTAAACGCTGATACGTCAGCTGGCTGTAAAATTCGTGTAGAATTTCCATAAAGGCAAATTAAAATAATGAGCTGAGAGCAGAGGTGGCTCAACTGATATGACGTATGTGTACTATGACCGTCCACAAACAAGATAACAGGAAATGTTGTACCCTTTTTTACGAGGTACGAGTGAAAAACATTTGCTATATACTCGAAAAATAGCTCGGTTTTCATCCATCCATATGAACTAGCTCCAATTCCCCACGTGTCAGGAACTGAAGAGGCAATTGTAGCAGGTAGACAATGTAAATAAAACAGTTAAGTTGGACTTTGCTGGTGCATTGTCCACTTCATACACATTTCTAGCTCCTTTAGGTGCTAAAACTATCTTTATTTTTTGGACATAGCAAAAAACATGTCTCGACCTAGTTAAAAACTCTCTCAGGGCACTTAAGTATCTCAAAATATTGTTCCTCCTTCAAGTAGGTATGTTTTAATGTCTAAAAACCATTTGCGAATATCTGCTTCACTAACCCTAGCACTGGCAGCAGTCACCCCTTTCACAAAGTAAAGGGTGTCGTTTTAAAAATGATTTATACCATCCATCACCCGGCATATTGTCTTTGAATGGGTTGTCTCGGGGTTTTTCATCTAAAAATGATTTAACGCTAACTTGTAAATCTTCTTTCCTTCGAGGGAAGCCTTTTTGTTACTCTGAAAGACCCATTCAACTAATGTCTGTTCTTCTGTCTGTGAGAAAATTGGACTTGGCCCGAAGGTAGTCTTAGAAAACTTATTACTTAATCGAAATTGCAAGTTGTAGAGAGGTATACTTTTTTGAGGCCGCTTTTTTTGTTAACCCATTATTTAATATATCTTCTAAAGGTCTTGTAATTGTTTCTTCATCATATTTTTTGGTATATCTAGACCCTTTAGCAATTTTTGGCATGATGATCACATCTACAATTTTTCAAGTTTAGTCATATCACCTAATTTATACAGTTATTGACTTTAGTGTCAACCACTGTCTACGTAAAAGTTGACAAAAGAATTCAAGAAAATAGGTATATCACAATAACTTAAAATGTATGCCTATTGCATTGATTTTATCAAAAAAATATTTTTAGTCAATACTACAGTAATGGGCACCCTTGTACCAATAATTAAAAAATGTTATATTTTCATATAGTGATTGGCGCCATAAATATTATGCATAAAGTAACTATGCAACGGTTAATTAACCTCAAATTATTATTTATAAATATTAAAATAATTGATACCTACTAATTATATTTTTCTGTTGCCGTTAATACACAAGAATGACTTATCGAACAATGAGGTGGATCCTTACAAGTTTTGTAAAAACTTCCCGTTAGCAAGGCACAGACCAATTTCGTCTTACACATACAACCTTAGATTAGGAAAGAGAGTGGATGCCTAACAGGTTCTGCTGTTACCAACTGCCACATCGCCGGCAGGCCCAGTGGCGTATCGCATATTGATTTCCAGGAACAAGAGAAATAAAAATTATAAATATACAGCATATTTCAAAAAGACATAGCAATACTGCTAGAACTGATAAAACGTTAAAAATAAGTGGAGTTTGCTTAACAAACTTATGCCGTAAGGCCACCCATTTTGGAGATACAGAGTGTGTAAGATAATTTTTAAAAATCAAATTTTGGCTGTACATTTTTTAAAACACAATATATTTCATCAAAATTTGACACAGATGTTTTTGTTGATGCTGAACAGGCTTGTTATTTTTTTTTTTGTACACCAAAAGATGCTCTTAATAAGTGTTAAAAATGCACTGTTTTTGCAAAAAAACTGCTAAAGTCTACCAGACCCGATCTCTGTAATACTTATACTTATGTATCAAGTGTGTATGTGTCAAACCCGTTTAATCTAATCGAATTCCTTTAAATATTAGTCCGAAAATCTCCTGTGTTGCTGATTTTATGAAAGTATAAATATGATACATGTTACACGTAAAATTCAATTTAATTTAAATTAAAACTAATGAGGGAAACTTTATTAAAGTGATTCCTTCGGTTTTTTCTGCTGGTCTTCTTTATACCTGTTGTTGTTGATTCAAAAGAAAAAAATACACAATATTTTTCAAAGAACATAAATTACGTTCAGACTGCCACCAACTGCGATAACTGAACAACTCAACGACTGACCACACGGTAGGACAAAACGATACATTACATGACACATGCGCGGTAACAAATAGGTTTGGACAGTCAATAATATTAGATAATTTGTAAATTAAAATCACATCAATAAAATAATAACATATTAATGTAACATGCAGTTTCTTATTTACAAAATAAATAATCTATTGTACACATAAATACGCACACATAAATATATAAATATTTACAAATTACGATACAAGAATAATTAATTACAATAATTATAGCATATTACTGTCCCTTAAATAAAATAAGTTTAGTTAAGGGATTTACATGATTTGATTTTTTTTGGCAATGAAATGTAATCTAACCTTAAGGAATTTGGTACATATAGACTTTAAAAGAAAATGATTATAGTAGACAGGACTTTCTAGGACATGATTATTTTGATTTTCAAAAATGTTACTCTCTAGGCAATCAGATATAACTTCATTTGTTAAAATTGCTAGAATATTTTTTTTATTGAAGTTATAGAAAAAGCGCAGACAACGTTCTGCTTTCCGACATATTTTGACATCATCAGATGGATATATTAATCTACCATGGGTTTTCTGTGTTATTAACGAATTAAGAAAATTAGCTCTATCTCCTAATAATGCTTGAAGACAAGTTACACACTTTATGATTTTTTCTAAATGGCATATTATAAAACCTGATATATATATATATATATA
>NW_019419241.1:0-618 GCF_000390285.2 Anoplophora glabripennis | reverse complement strand
TATATATATTACAACTTGTTCGGAAAACTCTGAAAATACTATGTCATTAACTAGGTAATCATGATCTTTCCATACTGTAAGGATATCTTCTGATGGTATGACTTCGTTCTGTTTATATCCAGGTAAGCTCAAATTAATATTTTCTTCTGGCGCATTTGAATTTATTCTGCTAGAAATCATTAGCACTGGAATCTGATCCAGAGGTATATAATTTCCAACACCGTGTTCCCTAACTTCACCCCGAATAAGCAGTTGTTTATATGCAGCCATGAATTGGCGTGCAGTCGGATTATTATTCCATCCCCCTTTAGATCGAATAGATGAAAAGAATAGTTCTAAATGATCTTAACTAATCTTGCACAAAGGAAGGTATATTAATAACTTTTCTTTTGTTACCAAATCATTATACAATTCTAATGAACTTTTTAAGCATATAATAAGGCCAATAAAACCTGTTTTCCTTTGGGAATTAATAACTAATTCATTATTCGGAAACCTTAACTGGGAAATATAACTTATGGCAAAATTTTTAAATCCAGGTGGTACCAAAGACCTACTATTAAGAATATCAAAAACATTATTCTATTTCATAATCTAAGCATACAACTAACATCCGCC
>NW_019419240.1:0-9220 GCF_000390285.2 Anoplophora glabripennis | reverse complement strand
TATTTGTAAAACACAAATTACTCAGGCGTTTGTACAGGGTTCTTCACGGTAAGTGGCCTATTAGACGTTTCAGGGGAACCAAAGACAATATGACTCTGAAATTTTATTTACGGGGGGTATCTTCAATGAAAATAATCAACGTAGCACTTACGGTTATACCGGAAGTAGCTGTCAACTTAGTTATTTTAAATGGAACACCCTATATATTATTGCATTATCGACAAGATAAATTAAAAATAAGTCAAAAATGTTAAAGCGTCTCTGTACGTAAATCTAACCGTTTTCGAGATAATCGTCATTTTACAAAAAATTTGACAGATGTAAGCGTTTCGAAAATTCCTTATATCTTTCTTCGTTCTAGGTGCTTTTCGGAATACACAAAGAACATAAGATGCACCACTTAGGTACAGCGTATCCGTATGTGAGGATTTTTTCTTACACTTTTTTTAGAGAACATTTTTAAAAAAGGTATTACAAAATGTTGACGTTTAAATTCTGTTTTCTGTATGTCAGGTGTCAAAAAGACGCTAGTTAACTGAAACAAAAAATACTTTTCTATTATAGAAAACAAATTTATTTTTCATATACATACANAAATTATGTTTTCTGTATGTCAGGTGTCAAAAAGACGCTAGTTAACTGAAACCAAAAATACTCTTCTATTATAGAAAACAAATTTATTTTTCATATACATACATATAGTTGCTATTAATATAATTGGACGGAACATTGCATTATTTATTTATTACGATTGAAAAATACTGTCACTTCAAGTTTCGAAGATACTTTAAAAGTGTGAATGATTCGCTACATTTAAGGTTATGTTACATCGCGAAGTAATTTTTTTTCAGAAAACTCGTTATCGCTTTTGAAAGCGCTACTCTTCTTCCCCAAAATCCATTTTGAATCCTCTGAACATCTGTTTTTCTCCCTTAATAATCACTTGTTGAAATTGATTAGTTTGGCGTACTTGTCGATATTCGAAAATGAGTAGACGGGTGAAGAGAAAAAGCAAGAATCTAATCACTAACAATTAAATTCCACTGGTTCTTCAGGATTCCAAAATTTTGTCGACTTACTTTTATTTTTAAATACCAATATTTTATTATTCGCGAAAACTAATCGAAATCAGCAAAGATTATTCGGAAATGAAGTAATCGAACGATTTGAAATGGATTTTGGAGAAGAGGAGTAGCACTTTATTACAAAAAATTAATATGAAACGTCCAGTATAATTGATTATAATCCAGTCCGGTATAATTTATTTTAATTTATGGAAAATGGTTAGTGAAAATGCTACCACAGGACCAAAACCTTATCGAGATTTAANACGGAACATTGCATTATCTATTTATTTCGACTGAAAAATAGTCTGTCACTTCAGGTTTCAAAGATACTTTAAAAGTGTGAATGGTTCGCTACATTTAAGGTTATGTTACATCGCGAATTAATTTTTTCCAGAAAACTCGTTATCGCTTGTGAAAGCACTACTGTTCTTCCCCAAAATCTATTTTTAATCCTTTGAATATCTGTTTTCTGTTCCTTAATAATCACTTGTTGAAATTAATTAGTTTGGCGTACTTGTCGATATTCGAAAATTGATTAGACGGGTGAAGAGAAAAAGCAAGAATCTACTCACAAACAATTAAATTCCACTGGTTCTTCAGGATTCCGAAATTTTGTCGACTTATTTTTATTTTTATATACCAATATTTTATTATTCGCGAAAACTAATCGAATTCAACAAAGATTATTCGGAAATGAAGTAATCGAACGATTTGAAATGGATTTTGGAGAAGAAGAGTAGCAGTTTATTACAAAAAATTAATATGAAACATCCAGTATAATTTATTATAATCCAGTCCAGTATAATTTATTTTAATTTATGGAAAATGGTTAGTGAAAATGCTACCACAGGACCAAAACCTTATCGAGAATTAATTGTACCAATCTAAAATTTTTCCGGGATGTTCGTTAGTGGAAATGACGCCACAAGAACAAAACCTTATCGAGATTTAATTGTAGCAATCTAAAATATTTCCGGGGTGTTCGTTTAAATAGGTAACGACTAAGTTTGTTATAAAACTGTTTCAACTGCGAATTCAAATTAAATAACAACTGCCAACAAAAAAAAAAAAAAATATGATTTCCTTTGTATTTTTGTTTCCTGAGTACGAATCCCTAATCTGTTTTGCTCCATCACCCTTCAGTTTTCCGTAAATCCCTGAATACCTTCAGAAAATCGCTAAAAATCTTCAGTAAAATGGAGAAATTTAGGAAGTGACGAGATCTTGACATGCGACACATGTTTTTCGACGTAATTTTCCATCCTGAATCCTATTCCGATGTCAGAATTACTCCATAACCGTTTAGTCTTCAAAAAATCGATGAAGAGATCTTCAGAAAAAAGGCGAATTTTGAGAAGGGACGAGATCTTGACTCTGCTCTCCAATCTTTAGCAAAATACGAAAGTGAATAAGGAAAAGAATAAAAATAAGGATTAGCACATTTATGTCATTTGTATCTTCTTTCGGATGGCCGTCGATTTTTCCGGCGTTCCACTACCCCATCAAACCCTGAATAATATCTGGGTTCTATGACTATCCGGGAACGTTTGTGTTCACGAATCTGCTTTGAGGGTGTGCTCCAGAGCATTTCATACGTATTCTATTCGGCATCTTCTTGTTGACCAGCAAGCCTTCAGACGCAGAGATGCAGCCACTGTTCTTCTTTTGATCTCTTCTTTACCAATTGATCCTTTTTAAGTATCGATCGCAACAATGATTTAATTAACAGAAGACGAAAATATATCGAAAATCATGAGAACAAATTTGCCATTTTTTAGACCATCACCGATTTTTTGAAGACTAGACGGTGATGGAGTAAATATGACATTGGATTCGGATTCAGAAGGTAACAATACGTCCGAAAACACATGCCGCATGTCAAGATCTCGTCACTTCTCAATTTCGCCCTTTTTCTGAACATCTTCAGCGATTTTTTGAAGACTAGAGGGTTATGGAGTAATTCTGACAACGGATTCGGATCCAGGAGGTAAAATTACGTCAAAAATCATGTGTCGCGTGTTAAGATCTCGTCACTTCCATTTTACTGAAGATTTTTAGCGATTTTCTGAAGGTATTCAGCGATTTACGGAAAACTGAAGGGTGATGGAGTAAAAACAGACTATGGATTTGTGTTCAGGAGACAAAAATACACGGGAAACCATATGCCGCATGTAAAGTTCACATAACTTTTTTTTGTTGGCCGCTGTGTTGGAGTATAAATAGATCGCAACGCAACTATCGATCTACTTGAAATTATGTAGTTTTCTGATAAAATCACAATAGTGTCTACACTAAATCGTTTTTAATGAGATTTGTTGACTTAGTATATCTGTTACTCATATTTAAATACCAAAATCAATGATCGTTAACTATTTATGCAACGATAATGTAAATAGTCCAGTCATTCTGTCCAAAAATAAAGCGAAGAAAAAAAAGTGAACCGGGAAAGCCAAATTTTTTATATGTTGTGGGGGGGGGGGGGCTTAGAAAAGCTTAATTTGAGATTTGAGACCAAGATTTCCTATGTGCATTTTCCGCCATCTTGGAAAAAGGGGTGAATTTTTGTTTTAGCTATAACTCGGTTCCCCGTCGAGATATAGAATTGTTGTTTTATTGTTTTTTGTTCTCCTTTCGACGATCTACAATTTAGGTCGTATAATTTTTTCACCTATTACTGTTAGTTATTAAGATATCGAACAAAATAGATGAAAATTAAAGATTCGATCCAGGTTTTTCGGGTTTTCTCTTTTTCCTTAATACTTACCGAAAACATATCTATTATAAAACTTGTAAGGGTTGTTTGTACGGACAATTTGTTGTCTTTGTTTTTTCTCTAGGGTGATAATTGCGTGTTCTATCGCGCCGCGAAGTAGGCAAGTCCGTGTGAAATTTTTCCGTCCGTGCGCCGCCATCTTGAAGAAAGCGGTAAATTATGGTTTTCGCGATAACTCGATTCTTTGTTGAGATACAGATTTGTTGTTTTGTTATTTTTTCTCTTCCGACGATCTACAATTTAAGTCCTATAAACTTTTCACCTATCATTGTTACTTCTTGAGATATACATATAACAAAATAGATAAAAATTCAAAGATTCGATCTGGTTTTTCTTGGGTTTTCTCTTTTTCCTTAACACTTATCGAAAAAATTACCAAACTTGTACACGATATTCGTACAAACAATTATGTTTCACACGTATGGAACTTTCTATTCAAGAATGTTTTCGTGGGCAATGAGAAATCGTTCTCTCGTGGTTGGCAAAACTTCCGGATCGACGTGTTTTCGTTTGAATAATTCAACCGATAGGAGTTCCGTATATTTTTCCAATATGCTGATGAATTTCGATTTGCCGATGCTGAACAAAGATGAGGTGGTATCGCAACCGCTGAATGTATGAATGAAAAGTATTATGTTCGTACGAATATTCTCTGCAAGTTTGATAATATACATTTTTTCGATAAGTATTAAGGAAAAAGAGAAAAACCCGAAAAACCAGATCGAATCTTTGAGTTATTATCTATTTTGTTCGATATCTCAATAACTAACAATAATAGGTGAACAGTTTATAGGACCTAAATTGTAGATCGTCGAACAAAAACAATAAAACAACAATTCTGTATCTCGGGAACCGAGTTATAGCAAAAACAAATATTCGCCCCCTTTTCCAAGATGGCGGAAAATGCACATAGAAAAGCTTGATCTCAAATCTCAAGTTAAGCTTTTCTAACCACCCCCCACAACATATAAAAAATTTGGCTTTCCCGGTTCACTTTCTTTTCTTCGCCTTATTTTTGGACAGAACGACTGGAGTATAAATGAGATATATCGAAACCTTCGACACTAATTCTGAACATTGATACGATGGGATTCGAACAAGTCTTTAAACGTTAATTGATTTTTTGTTACATTTACACAAACGTTTGGTCGTTGTCTAATAGTCTGTCATGCAGCTGTGATACATCTTGTTGACTAATACGAAGTCTGTTCAGAATTTTTTGAATTAGGTACGCACTGTTGGAGATATTTAGTGATATACGATTGGCAGCATTGCGTTGCACATAATCTCTTCTGTAACCACACGTTCATATCTCATTTAGTTCTCGTGATATTGTTATTTTAATGCAACGTGTTGTAGTGTTAATGACGATTTTTTAAATACGCGATTTTCTGGAACAACGTTATAACGTTAAATTTTACATGAAACTGAGGAAATATTTCGCAGAAACGTTTTAACTTTTGAAACGAGATTACGGAGATGATGCTCTGGGCCGTACGCAATGTTACGAATGGTTTTCATGATTTAAAAGTGGTCGACAGTGAATTGAAGATGATTCTCGACCAGGAAGACCTTCGACATCAACTGATGACTTACATGTTCAGAAAGTCAAGTATCTGGTGGGTGCAAATCGCCGATTGACTGTTAGAGAAATTATAGAAGAGATTAGCGCCTCAATTGCTACGTTTTACGGCTACGAATTGAGACAAAAGTTCAATCATAACTCATAACAATGGATTGGCAAAGGATCTCCACACCCCAAGAAAGCATGTCAGTCTCGATCCAATTTAAAAGTAATGCTCACTGTTTTTTCGACTTTAATGGGATTGCACGTTTTGAATTCTTGCGTCAAACAGTGAACCGTATTTACTATCAGGCGTTTTACAACGATTACGTGAAAATCCACAAAAAGAGACCTGGGTTATGGCGAGACAACTCATGGTTCTTGCAATGCAAAGCGCCCACACACTCAGCTTTGTAAATTCGTCAGTTTTGTGCCAAAAATCATATTACTGTCTTCCCTTATCCTCCTTACTCGCCAGGCCTGGCTCCTTGCGATTTTTTCTTATTTCCAAAATTGAAAATCAGTGCTGAAAGACGCTGTTTTCAGACTATTGATGACATTAAGGCAAATTCGTCACAGACTCTAAAGGCCATTTCAAATGAAGCTAACCAGGACTACTTCGCGAAATGTATAAAATTATTAATGAAATCTAAAAAATAAAGTTGTTATTTTCTCAGACAGACCTCGTACGTGTCAAAGAAGCCATTAGTGTAGATAAATGTTATAATTTTAGTATGACATACTTTTCAACTCTATATCTGTTGAGCGGTTGGTTGTTTCTACGAAGAAAAATATACATATTGACAGAAATCGTGACAGAACCAAATTGGGTGAACTTTTCAACTCTATATCTACTGTTGAGGGATTGGTTGTTTCTACAAAGAAAAATATATTGACAGAAATCGTGACAGAAACAAATTGTGTGAAAATTCAACTTTCACATTGTGATTAGTTTTACAATAATTGTGAAATTATTTCCGTCAATGTAAATTATCGGAAATTTTCAAACAATATTGCATGCTAGTTTGATTCAATGTGTTCCTGTCACGATTTTAGGAACATTTGTGAGAATTTTCACGGCAGTGTTTTCGTATATGTGACCGTTTTTTTTCAACTTTGCTGCAATTTTGTTAAATATATCCATTTTCAATTCTGCAATTTTGCTGTCGGATACATATAATTGTAGGAAATAAATACTAATAAAAAATCAAAGTTTCAAGGATTTTCTACGCAAATGTATGTACATTGCAGCTGTCGCTAGCACATTACCGCTTGAATATTACAATGTAATGAAAATTCAATTTCATCTCACAGTAAGAATTCTTAAATTTTCATATAGAATATAAAAGGTAGTACCTACTTGTGTACCAGATGTACTGCATCTAAATTCAACGACCCCCAATCGATAGTAGACAGTTTTATCCAACGCTTTGAAAATGTTTTTCTTAAACAAGACATTGTTGTCGAGATGGATGGTAATAATAATATCTATTGTTTACGGAACAATTTAAAAACAAGCCGACTTATGATCCGACACTGGTGCCAATTTATCTAATAAGGGGCTGTGTTGACGTTTCATCCCATGTTTTTAATTTAATCCATCTCTGAAAACATTACATTTAATATGTTACATTTAATATCATCAAACGTAAAACCTATGGAGTTACATGAAAGGTTCCTCAGGGTTCGGACTTGGGTCCGCTACTCTTTCTCCTATTCATTGATGACCTTGAAAGTATGCTAATTTCTGAAAGGCTTTTGTACGCTAATGACGTTAACTTGTATCTATTCAGTCAGTTAAGACCACAATCTTCAGGAAGAACTCAATAAACATGTAGTTTGGTCTATTAACAACAAACTTAACCTAAATGTGAATAAATGCAAAACCATCACTTATACTCGAAAATCCAATCCTTTCCTATACTATTAATTAATTCGATAATGTATATTTGACACAGTTCCACTAAGGGTTTGGGATATATTTTTTTAAGTTTTGATTATATTGTCAAGGGAGCTTCAAGGGCATTAGGATTTTAAATTAGAAATAGTAAATAATTATAGGATCCTAATACTTCAATCCAAGCTTGAATACTACTCTTTAGTTTGGGATTATGCCTGTTACATTAATAATGATTCATTTAGATCTAATGGGGCTCGTCTGCCACGAGATCTTCATAACAACATATTAACAATCAGGTCTGATACTCATTCTTTAGAAAAGAGAAGATGCATCAGATTATTTTACAATCTTTTCCGTAATTTGGTTTGATCCTATTAGACTGATAAATTGATTTCTTTGTCATACAATAAATTTTTTTAATATCTTTGGAAATGGTGTAAAGGATTCAAATCTGGGGAACGAACAGGCCATAACCACCGCGTTTCGATAAGGAAATTCAGTGTTTAAATGTTCTTGTATAGCACGATAATGAGGTGGAACTTGGGAGAGGTACACTTGCAAATGATTTTCTAGAACAATTACAAATAATTCTTTAGTTAGACAATTAGATATCGAAAAATTTTCTTATAAAAAAACTGATCACTGTATCAACCTAAACAATAATGGAGAAACGACATTGAAAATTAGGAATTATTGATATAAATCTCATTCTGGTAATAGGTATTCTCTTATCATTAATGTTTCAGAATTGTTCCAAATTCCCTTATGTGAGAACAATAGGAACATCTATTAACATAAGAATCTATGATGGTAATATTGGTTTACTGCTACGTAGCTCCCATTGTCAGAATTATATAATTTTGCTAAGCGAGGGGATATATTTCTGATACTGACAAATGGTGCTTCATAAGTTGACGTTAATTGTAGCTCGATATTGCTGATAGCGGAGTCTTTACGGCTTAGGTCATCCCGATTGTTTTGGGGTTCAAAGTTCAGACAGATACATGGGGTCTTTAGTGCCTATCGAATTTAGGCCCAGCTTATTGTATAAGGGATAGAGAACTGGTTAAATAGGGAATGTTTTAAATTATAGCTTCTATACGAAGACATAATAAAACGAATACATTTACTTTAGAGAACGTGATTACTTTTTTTGAAAGCATATCNTGGTGCATTAAAAACCGTTCGTTTTTCGCTTATAAACAATTTGAATAACATTGTTGCTATTTATGCTATCTCACCGAAAATAGATGCAATGGATAGCTGGCAAAAAAAATACAGTTTTAAAATAAAAAAATTACCCTCTACGACCAACAGGAGCGAAGATAAGAATTTTTTTTTAAATCGTAGCGCAATTGGTTATAACTATTAAGACTTGAATTTTTCGCAAAATAAAGTTTACGACGTAAACTACGATTTCCCGTGAATTGCATTGAATAATGTAATAAGTTCAAATTGATGCGCGCTGTAAATTTTGCAATATCTCGGCAGTTAAGAAAAAATCTTTTACCGCGCGCGCGTCCGCTTGGACGAGCTTCCCCCACCACCACGCCGCCGGCCGCCGGACAGTTTACTTAGCGAGTACTTTCTCTTTAATGGGCTCGTGAGTCGTTATTCCACATTTTTCAATGCAATTCACGGGAAATCGTAGTTTACGTCGTAAACTTTATTTTGCGAAAAATTCAAGTCTTAATAGTTATAAACAATTGCGCTACGATTTAAAAAAAAATATTATCTTGGCTCCTGTTGGTCGTAGAGGGTACTTTTTTTTATTTTAAAACTGTATTTTTTGCCAGGTATCCATTGCATCTATTTTCGGTGAGATAGCATAAATAGCAACAATGTTATTCAAATTGTTTATAAGCGAAACACGCAGGTTTTTTAATGCACAATTTGAGAATGTTAATGTCAAAAAA
>NW_019419239.1:0-9159 GCF_000390285.2 Anoplophora glabripennis | reverse complement strand
AGTACTTTATTTTTGCTATACAGGGTGTCCCACCGGGAACTGCGTCGATCGATATCTAGGAAAGTACTGCTCGGAAAAATTCGAAAAGTTGGCAAAATGGCAATGTCCCTGGTGCGAACACAACTAAAATATCTATAACTCTCCAGCACTTTCGGTTATACCAACTTCGTTGTTTTAAATGGGACACCCTATATATTTTTACATTTTCGTATTCTACGTGAAATTTGAGGATCACTTTATTATATATTCCCTATACCCGGGAGTTACAGATTTTGATGTATTAGTTTTTGACAGATGCTTTTGAGGAGCGTGATATCAAGCGGATTTTTGATACCTGTAGAGGGCATAGGTAACACTACATTTTGGTATACCAACAAATTAAAACATTTAATACCAGGTGTTTCATTTTTGCAGTTACATTTTGAAAATTTCAAACAGTTATAACTTTGTTAACTTAACTGGAACACCCTGTATTTTTTTACTCTGCCGTATGCAGATTGAAATTTCCTTTCAAGCCATATAATCACGGTTACGGTTATTGTACTACTTTTAGAGATATTTGCAATTTTCTATTTTTTGGACAGTATTTCTCGTAACAGACCTGTTGTCAAATTAGCCATGACCAGAAAAACTTCAAAAACAATTGACAAATGACATTTGTCAGGTTAGTTGTGTCTGAATAGTTTTTGCCGAAAATTTAAATCAAAATGCCTGAGGATCGTTTAAATTATACTAATGAGGATTATTTCAATTTGTTTGTTATTTATGGAAAATGTGGCGAAGTAATTTCAGGAACATGTAGAGAATCTGCTGCTTTTTTCCATAAATAACAAACAAATTAAAATAATCGTCATAAGTATAATTTAAACGATCCTCAGCCATTTTTATTTAAATTTTCAGCAAAAACTAATACAGACAACAATAATTTGACAACTAACTTGACAAATGTTAAGTCATTTTAATTGTTTTGGAGTGTTTCTGGTCATGACCAATTTGACAGGTCTGATATGAGAAAAAGTGTCCAAAAAAATAGAAAACTGTAAATATCTTTAAAAGTAATAACGGCAACCCTAATAATGGTTATATGGCTTGAAAGGAAATTTCAATCTGCAATATAGGGTGTTCCATTTAAATTAACAAAGTTATAGCTATTTGAAGTTATCAAAATGTATCAGCAAAGTTGGTATGTCATAATGTAGTGTTACCTATGCCCTTTACAGGTACCAAAAATCCACTTGATACTACGCTCCTGAAAAGAGTTACTACCATCTGCGCGAACTCTTGCATCTGTCAAATTTTTTCTTTAAATATTAATATCTCAAATTCTATAACTTCTAGGTATAGGGAATATTTAATAAAGTGACCCTCAAATTTCACATAGAATCCGAAAATGCAATAATATATAAGGGTCCCATTTAAAATAACGAAGTTGGTGTCGACTTCCGGTATAACCGAAGGAGGGCTAAGTGACACATCATTTGAAAGGCTTCTCTATACAATTCTCTACACAACGTGTTTTATTTTTTGAATTTTCCCGATTAGTTTCGGAGATACAGGTTGTTAAAGAAAAACTACTTTTTACAAATTTAATTTCAAATTACTACATGTCAGCCAATTAAGTGTTCAAATTGATGACCTCCAGCCTATGGAGTACTGTATGGACAGTAATATAAGTTTTGTAAAAAGCGTTCATGCACATTTTGTAAAATTGGGGGCATTTGTAGACAATGCGTTGGCGTAAATTCTGAAGGGAAGTAAATGGATTGAAATAAATTTTGGACTTTAAGTGACCCCATAAGAAAAAGTCCAAAGGAGACAAATCCGGCGGACGAGCCGGCCATTCTATGACGCCTCTTCCCCCAATCCACTGATTCGCAAGATTACCTGGTAAGAAAAAAGGATCAACAATACAGTCACCCAACCTGTATCTGCAAAACGAATCGTTTCGGGACATACGTGTATCGGATTTGTGAAATAGAATCCAACATTAAAGTTTAACAGATATTATATCAATGACATCATGTACAATTACTCCTTCGTAGATATTTTTCCGTTAAATATTTGATGGCATAACACAAAATATAAAATAATAAATAAATTGATATCAGATATAATATACACATAGAAAAACTTTATCACTACTGAATTCTACTAGACATCGCACAGTTATCTCATGTTTAAGTAGAAATTGTTGCTAGACCCCTACGCAATTTTTCGTTCTTGCAATAGCTAAATTTTACCAGCTTACCGAAGCAAATACTTATGAGAACTCTTGACAACCAAGCTTGGATAGAGAAAAGCCTCGCACCAGTAGTTACCAGGTCCATCAGGATGCCTTTGGAAGTAGAACTGTGCCTCATCCTCTAATATCATTGAACCAGTAATATTCACTTTGGATATAAGAGCACTTCTAGAAGCATCAGTGAAACAGAAAACCATTGGAATCGAGTTGTATTCTTCATAAAGCCAACTGCTGGGGTTTGTTAACTTAAGAACAAACTGTTCTTCGATGTAATATAAATACATATTACTATTATTTGTAGAAATCTCCTCTTCATAGAGTACGCAATCAGCCTCATTTTCTGTCTTTAACATTATCCATCCATTCGCAGTAATAGCACCATATTTGTAGTCATCGCTGAAAGTAACCGTTTCGGCCCAATTGCTATAATTTATGTTTACGTTCGAATTTTTCCAGAAATAAGAACCATTTGTCTTCTCGAGACCAATGTGGCACATGCCGTTCAATGAAGAATATAATAAGTTCTGGTAGGGTTCGTGCAACTCAGCTCTAGGTGTTGCAGATGACTCATTTAGTTGGCCTTGACAGAAACATTTAGACTGCGTTGAATAGTCACTCTGGATGCAAGAGTTGACTTGTGGGAAGCTCTGAGAACAAAAACTTCGACGTTTATTTGGCAAGCTCTGGTAAGCGCAAATGGCTGTGTGTTTTTCGTCACATGAGACTGCCTCAACAAATGAACTGTTGTGGTATATTAAACAGTTTTTGCTGCTCATAGATCCATTGTAAAAGTAATTGTTGCATTCTTCTTGGCTACAGGAAAGATAAGCAGATTTGTAGGCTGAGGTTGGTTCGATCCAGCGCATCGAATCTGTAAAAATATTGTAATTAAGAAACTGTTCATGAAACTAATCAATCTGATCCTTTTGAAATATAGATGTTGCTACCAATTTCGAGAATTATACTTTTTGTCTATAATTCTTATGATAAATGGGAAAGTTGCTTACCTAAACCGTAATCTCCAACATTTCTTTTCACTGGCATCCAGATTGGAAACAATTGTACCTCAACGACTGAAACGTAAAGAGAAAACGGCAGATTCTCCTCATAGGGACATTGAGGAGGATAAATCGAATTCTCTAATATAAAAATGCAGATGTTACTTTTCCAATCGAAGTGGTCGGGGCAAGGGTTGGTGATAGCGTCTTGGTAAAAGGAACAAATAGGTGCGTTTGCCCATTTTCCTTCTGCATTGCAACATCTTGATAGGATTTCCATGTTTTCACTTAAGCAATAGGGATTTGATCTCACACAATCGTAGGTATTTGCATCTGGCCAAGATATTTGTTCATCTGACTCGCTGGGACAAATCTGTAAAAATAATTGTGGTAGTATCGCAAACTTCAGTTTGTTATATGTCTAATTCTAGAAAAATGAAAAATTTTATCTTAAGAAATTATCTATAAGCATGAAATATACGACCCGACACGTAGGTATGTATATTCAGATCAGAATCAAATTCTTAGTTTAAGTGACTTGTACGACCAATTTATGCTCCTCGATATATGGTCTAGTAACCAAAAATAATTGCAGTTTATTCTATTTGCTTTTATTATAGTCCCCAGTCCCCAGTACATCACTCATGCGTTTTAGTGATACATGCAAGTGAAAAACTTGGCGAGTGCCTTCTTTATAACGAGTCCGACAAACTTTTCCTTTTCGAAAATATTCGGCGTCGCCGTGTCATCGAACGAGCAATTCCGGGAGTTGTTCTGACGCTATGTTACAATGCGTTACATGCAATTTTCTTTTTTATCGGAATGGTCAGTTTTTATGACAAAACAATTAAAAAAATATTTGTCCGGCAAAAATCATGCTGCGTTCCCATTTGTCCACCATCCCCAAAATGTCAAAATGGCGTCATTATGTATCCTTATACATGCAAGTTCTATTTTGCATAAATTGCTTAAGTAATTTGTGAAACAAACAGTGGTACAACTTGTCCGACAAAAATCATGCAGCGTGCGAGTAGTCCGACGTCCCAAAAATGTCAAAATGACGAGATTATGTTTCCTCATATATGCATGTCGGAAAAAAGTAATACAGGATGGAATAATATGTTTTAGAACGAAAAGTAGTAGAGTTCGACAAAAGCATCGGGTTAAAAGGCCAGTACGACAAGAAGGCAAAAAAAATATTGTTAAGGAATTGCATCTTCTTTTTTCACTTTTCTATTTAGATAAACAGTACATATTTCAAAATATTTTTACAAACTTACTTAATTTAAAATCCTTCTTATACATATACAATCACGTAACATAATAATATAATTTCCATCGGAAAATCTGAAAAATTAGGAAAACTTTTTTTAATAACTAAAATCCCAAATTTTTTTTAATGTTTTTAAATAAATCGAAGAGTATTATTTTTTATGGAAAAAATATTTCTTTGAAAACGAATAAGTCTAATAAAATATTATATTTATACAGGGTGTTTCTAAACTATGGTGCCAAATGATTACGACAGATAGAAAATGTCATTTTGAGCAAAAAGTTTCATGTAAACATAGGTCCGAAAATGCATAATAAAAAAGTTACAGGGTGATAAAGGTACAGTTTGAGAAACAATTTTTCGCAATAACTTCTACAAAAGTTAGGCAATTTAAATGAATCTTGGTGCAGTTTCTTAGACACTAAAATGCAACAATTTCGTGCAAAAACAATTTATTCCCATCGCCCAGGAGCGGAGAGCCGGGGTAGCACATAGGATTTTATTATGAAAAAAAAAATTGTCCTTTGCATTTTCGGAAAATTGATCAAATTTTCTGAAAAATAAACTAATATGTCACAAAAAAGGTACTCTTGTTCAATGTCGCCAACATGAACCGTTCTCTTTAAAATTTGCAAAATTTATTGTCGTGCACCCGACAACAAGAATGCTGTAATCAAGAAGGCTATGCTTTATGTGGTAACTGGGTATGGATTTGGTTTGTAAATTTGTTATAACAAATAACATTTATTTTTAAATTACAACATAACAAAACTACTTACTACAAAAAAAAGTTATTTAAGCATATGTTGAAAGTGATCACCGTTAGCTCTANAAAAAAATAAAACAAGATGTTTTACAACTAATATTTTTATTAAACAGATATAATATTTTTCTGCAATATTTGAAATAGTTTTTTAAAAATAGGTACCTGACAATGCAATAACTTCTTTGGGACAATCTTCCACAATTTTTGCCTCTAGCTCTTCTTGCCCATTTCTAAGTTGAGGAAACTGTATAGGTATTCCGTTTGGCAATAAGGTTATTCTTACATTCCCTTTACCAATATATTTGGTTTCGAAATGGTGTTCACAAAGCCTATAATTCTTATATACATCCACAATCCTAGGCAATAAATCGAGTCTATTGCAAGTTTCTATCCACACTCGAGCACTGCAAACAAAAATAAAAATTCTCCTAAAGATATTCTCTATACTTATGCAATAGCATATTACAAGAAAACATACCACATTATTTTAAAAATCAAAATACTTTTTCTGATTTACATTTATAGGTAGGTACTTAAAGTAATAATAATAATTACCTTTCTAATCCTTACGTAATCTCAAAAGGGTTGATCCTTCACCAGGTTTGGATGAACAATCGCTAAAAGCACAATAATAACCATGCATTTTATTGATTTCAAGTTGATTTTAATTGTAGATGGAAACGAAATACAATACAAATAAATCCACTATCAATTAACATTATACAACACAACTGTCCACCGCCAAAAAACTATTACTCGTTTCTTCTATTTATATTTGACGGCTCTGACAACCACTGACAACTGACAACAACACAACCCAATTCGCGCATGCGCATACGAAAACTGTTAACGCAGAAAGCCTTGCTGTCGCTTCTCGTTGATATAGTGTTCTCTGGTTATTACATGATAATATCCGGAAAGAAATAAAAAATTTAGGTAAACTTATTTTTGCATCGGATGTACTGATTTATACAAAATTTGAGGTTATTCGTTTGCAAATACTACAAAATTCAGTTTTATTTCTAAAAATATTAGTACTACAATGATCAAATATTGTTATTTCTTGTTAGTTTTCATCAGTACATGGTAGGTGAGATGTAAAATGCTACATCTATGAATGGTCACTGTTACTCAATGTCTAGATTTTTAAAGGGCCCAACTGGCAAATCGATTTAAGATAAATTACTTCAGTACAATTTTTTTTTTCTTAAAATTAAATTATTATTATTTTTTGTTTGTTTTTCCAATATCATTTTGTCAGTTTTTAGGTATTTCAATGAATTTTAGTACGGGAAAGTTCATGGCACAGCCGAAGATGAACAAATAAACACAGAGGTCGTAAGTTTCTCTTAATATATGACTCATTCACTTCCGGATACTCTGTATAAGAAAATATTCATAAATTTGAACAAGAAATACAGTGTTTAATTTTTTGACATTCCCTTGTGTTACATTTTTACAAATTTGAAGCCATGAATCTTTTAATAATTTCTGTAACGGTTTGGATGAACTTTGAGAACCCATTTGAGAACTGACACTGGATGGAAAATTGTTTCTCTGCAGAAAATCGGAAATTTTCTTTTATTTTTATCCCCTGAAGAAAAAACATTCGCTTTTTCCAGAGAGAGAAGTTGAATCATGTCTAAATCTGAATATAGATTGCTATAAATATTTCTTATTGCAAAAGTACTTACGTCTGCTCCAGTAACATTGTCAAATGTAAATAATATCCAGACTGCACTGAAGATGACGGTAACACGTTTAACATCAACGCAAAACATTTTCCAGTTCACTCAAAAATTATCGACCACTGCCGTAAACTAATTGACATATCATTTATGGGCTGGAGCCATATGTTAATCTTATCAGTTAATCAGGTAAATATAAAAATGAAGAATATTTACATAGTTTGGTTTGTAATGCTGGAATCAAACACAAACAATTATTATAATTTATCGCTCGATGGATTTTGGATTAAATTGTGCGCCAATTTTGTTTGCCACCATTTAGTGGGAATTAACTTTTATTAGGAGTAGTCCCAAATAATTAACATTTTCACGAAATAATATATTGGCCGTAATATTTTATATTATATATTTATTTGTCTAATTTAATTATTTAAAAAATAATTCATGTGTTAAATATGCAATGAGTTTTTTATTTTCAGATTTGGAAAGTTAGGCAAATGAATAAAATTACGTATATGGAAAGATTTCGGATTATACCAAACCAAAACGGCTTATTTTTATACAGCTGTTTAATATAACCGTTACTAGACGTTCATATTCATTTTACATATTCTGCTACTGAAACAGCATTGACCAAAGACAATTAATTTGGGATTCACAAAACGTTTAATATCTTTAATGGGTTTTACTGTTCGTCCTAATTATAGTTAAGTAATTCGGAAGCACTTTTTTACTTTCGAATGTATGTTCATCATTTGTCATGTTTTTACATCTTATACATTTTAAGTGAATAAAATGGAATAGTCTGCCCCAATTTTACCATAAAAATAAAATTTTACCGTCAATAAGCAACTAACTTATCAGATATTTATGGTACATAAACAAATTTGTAGTGTTTAGTAGCAATTTGCGATAGGTATTTATTAAGAAAAAAATAAACTATTTGAGGCTGATGGACAGGAATTTAAATTGTCTACAATACACGACAATAAACACCAACGAATAGGAATTAATTACACGAAATTCGCACGATAACAAAGCCAACAGTATACTAAGTTACGTGAACGTGAAAAGCATTTTGAGGCAGCGATTCATGAATGTCTTGACTCGCTTGGCACCCCATTGAATTACAGCTCTCTCTGACAGCCTTAATGGATGATGTTTTACAATTTAACAAAAAAATTAAACTTTTCATAGCCTACAATAAATCTACTTTCAATAGCGTATTGTAAAAAATGTGATTAAAATTAGTATAAAAAGTTATTCGTATATAAAATAGTTTCGCTCTGAAACAATAGCTATAATTATTCTACATTAAAAATAATTTCGACATAATAATTTAATGACGATATTTAATATTATGAATGACTTGGCCTTAAATTGACGGCAATTTAAGACAAAAAAGATAGCTAAAAGCTAAAGGTAAATTTCAAGGCTTTCACTGTCACAAGCATCATTTCTGTAATTTCTTAATAAGACGAGAAAAATACTTAATCTTTTATATAATATATGTATATCTTTAATTGTTGAATATTTCTTAAGGGCGTAATAATTTTAACCTTATTGTAAAAGTGAATAGAACCAAAAGTAGTAACAAAATCTGTGGAAATACCTATGGACATTTCGTGGTTGTGGTTTTAGTTCACGACAACACTGCATTCAAGGCCAAGGTGTTGGGAGCAGAATACGCGCTCATTTGTTTCAGTCAGTTGAGAACTGTTGTTGCAGTGGCGTGTTGAAAAAATGAGTACCGCTATTCCGAATCCCGCCAGCTGCGAGGTGAAGAGCATAATCAGGTTTCTTTTTGCAAAGGGAAAGACGCCATTCCAGATTTTTATTGAAGTTAGAACTGTTTATGGGGTTGGTGTGATGAATCGTACTAATGTGTACAAGTGGTGTCATGCGTATAAAGCTGACACAACAAAGAAGTGGGCGTCCCTCAATCGTGACTGATGAGATGGTGAACAAGATCGAAGAAATCTTTCGTGGCGGCCGTCGATTGACTTTGAATGAGATCAACACAGTGTTTCCACAAATCTCAAGATCTCTTCATGAATGTTAACGAAGGGAACTTGCTTGTTGGCATAAAGCAACTCATGGGTTCATTTGATTAGAACATCATCAACCACCTCGCTCACAGATCTGACCTGGCACCTTCTGATTTTCATCTTTTCTCTGCTCTGAAGGTGTTT
>NW_019419238.1:0-9181 GCF_000390285.2 Anoplophora glabripennis | reverse complement strand
GTTGCGCAGGAAAATAATATTTTTATTCCTATATTATAAAAATAAATTTTATTAATAGTTCTTTAAAATGAGCCATCGTTTATTGAAGTCGATTAAGACATTTAGAAGTTATGACAATTTAAAAATTTAAAGATAGCGTCCTTCATATTGACGTTACTATGGTAATAACAAAAAAAAGTTCAAACAATACTTGTGAAGGATTTAATAGTGTATCTAAAAAATGTATTTGCAACTTAGGTTATATAAGCGAAATTTCGAAATACCGACAATTTTCTGTAACACTACAGCAGTTGCGCCCCCTAGCGGTGAAGTTACAGACTTGAAAATATTTTATATCAATTTCTTTTGGTCGTATTTGTTAATAGATTTTTTACCCCAAAATCGTAGCCGCTCGATACCGTTAATGGATCACCCTGTATTTTTACTTATAAACTTGTTAAAATCTTTTGAGATTTCTTCAGGTTGTCATACAATTTAACTGAAAAACTACGTCACTATATTTTAGGTTCAAAAATAAGGAAAAAATTAATTAAAATATATTATTTTTACTAATAGTGGCAAAGTATCAACTACTTCACATTTTAGTAATCCCACTATAAGTCATTGTAGAATAACATGTACATGCCTGCCTATAATATGAAGCTTTGCATCGATCAATTTATTCGATACGTAACTAACGGCACCAGAATGCCTGCCCTGGCGTGCCGACAGGGCAGTAGCATTGTGTACCGTGGGCATAGAGCGGCACACTGCTTGACCATAGATTTAGCCTATTTCTGCTACTACAACGCGTATTGTCGGTTACTAGCCTTAATATAGATTACTACTGTTTATTTATTTGGTTGCCGCCACAAAGTTTATGATGTCTAGGTATAACTCTTGTCCACATTTTTTGCTGGAATAAATATATATATTTTTAAATTCAATTTTGTTTTTGCCTAGTGGAATGAGTCTTTTATTTATTATAAGTTTCTTGTTACAACAAATTTGTTTAAGCAGTAGTAAGTAAATATCTTTCTTAGGGAGATAAGCAAAATTTTACTTTAGGCGGCAAATATAGTAATTCCGGACCTGAGAATATGATATTTCCTATCTGTGTTTTCTTACATCAGTAGTTAAATCTTCTTCATAAATTAGCGGTATTAAAAAAGGCCATTTAATTAACTTTTATTATTATTTTATTTTGTTAACCTTGTCGCTGTTACCCCTTTGCAACTCGTTTTTGATATATAACATTTTTTACTTTGACAGAGGATACAAAGCCTAAAATTTAATATAAGAGCTACAATTTATGAAAAATGCCTTAGTCTTTCACAAAACAGTAGACATATGAAAGTTGAATCTAAAACTAAACGATAAACGTGGGTTGATACCAAATACTGCGCCGCTATATTCAAATAAATTACTGGGAATCTATTAGAAATATGTAAAGCGGCATTTTTTTCTCTTAAAATATTACCCACTCGGTTTGGAGCATCGGAACCTTCCATACCACGTAACCCTTTGTATTGGAGCAATCATTTGTCAAAATATTGGCATATGTTTATAGACATTCATCAGAGTGATATTCTTGTATTCAATAGAGAGGAACGGCAAATATATTATTTGGCAAAGCAAATTTTATGTTCGCAATATGATTTATTGCCAAAGCGATTATAACTGATTGATTGAACTTCAAAGAATGGAGAATAAGAAATAATAGTATTGTTCTGACAAAGATCCTTAATAAATTTTCGTCACTATTGAATACATTTTTATAATTATATGTGAATAAAGTATTTAAATTAAAATGTCAATTCTATTTACGCATTTTTTAACTGACTTTTAAAACGTTTAAAATATCTTTCTGTGATCCTTAATACTCATTCACTTAATAGCGAAATAACGGCTACAACCATTATTTTTTATCAAAACTCTCTACTTCACTCATTCCCCACTTGTTATAAGTGCAAATAATTAAGTAACGCTACTTTGCATAGTTACNAAGTTTCTTGTTACAACAAATTTGTTTAAGCAGTAGTAAGTAAATATCTTTCTTAGGGAGATAAGCAAAATTTTACTTTAGGCGGCAAATATAGTAATTCCGGACCTGAGAATATGATATTTCTTATCTGTGTTCTCTTACATCAGTAGTTAAATCTTCTTCATAAATTAGCGGTATTAAAAAAGGCCATTTAATTAACTTTTATTATTATTTTATTTTGTTAACCTGGTCGCTGTTACCCCTTTGCAACTCGTTTTTGATATATAACATTTTTTACTTTGACAGAGGATACAAAGCCTAAAATTTAATATAAGAGTTACAATTTATGAAAAATGCCTTAGTCTTTCACAAAACAGTAGACTGATATGAAAGTTGAATCGAACTAAACGATAAACGTGGGTTGATACCAAATACTGCGCCGCTATATTCAAATAAATTACTGGGAATCTATTAGAAATATGTAAAGCGGCATTCTTTTCTCTTAAAATATTACCCACTCGGTTTGGAGCATCGGAACCTTCCATACCACGTAACCCTTTGTATTGGAGCAATCATTTGTCAAAATATTGGCATATGTTTATAGACATTCATCAGAGTGATATTCTTGTATTCTATAGAGAGGAACAGCAAATATATTATTTGGCAAAGCAAATTTTATGTTCGCAATATGATTTATTGCCAAAGCGATTATAACTGATTGATTGAACTTCAAAGAATGGAGAATAAGAAATAATAGTATTGTTCTGACAAAGATCCTTAATAATTTTTCGTCACTATTGAATACATTTTTATAATTATATGTGAATAAAGTATTTAAATTAAAATGTCAATTCTATTTACGCATTTTTTAACTGACTTTTAAAACGTTTAAAATATCTTTCTGTGATCCTTAATACTCATTCACTTAATAGCGAAATAACGGCTACAACCATTATTTTTTATCAAAACTCTCTACTTCACTCATTCCCCACTTGTTATAAGTGCAAATAATTAAGTAACGCTACTTTGCATAGTTACCTTATTTGCCGTATTTTGCAAGGAATCAACGAAGATTCCTAATCAGAAATGAGATCTGACAAAGGTTAAGGACCTACTCCGTAACAGCGCCATTATTATATTATCTACTTCATTATACCGTTTTGTATTTTCTTTTCAACTTGCTTCGTACAATCTACCAAATCAATCCTTCTACAGGAACCTCTACAGTAATTCAATTTTTACTTAATTAAATTATATTATTTACTTAAAATTTTCAGATTTTTTGTAGAAAAATTTCATGTTAACTTGAACAAGAAATATATAAAATAATTTCAAGTGTAAAGGATTCTTATTTAATAAAACTGTTTTGTTACAAAAAAAATAGTAAAAAGATTTAATGTTCTTTAAACCTTGGCAAGTTTTGTGTATATAAAAATATTAACTTTTATACAGTGTGATTCTTTCACCAAAGGAAGATACATTTTATAAAAATTAATATTTTTATTAACTCTTGTACTTACTAAAATCTCATCAAATAAAGATACAACTTTGAAAAGTTCAACATCAAATATATCATATATAAAAGAAGTTATACTATAGCTGAAAACTTTTTAACGTACTCTGAAAGAAATATGCTGTATAATATATTAGAATTCTAAATCCCATTAGAAGAACATTGTACACTATATGTGACAGATAAACAGGTAAATCTTCGATATAAAACGCGTATTGCTATCACAGTATAAACAATATTCTTTATTAAATTTGTTTGTCTTTATATGACAAATCTTCCCTACTATACAGGGTGTCCCGAAATTAATGCAACAAAATTTGGTGATAGATTCTTAAAACAAATTTAGGAGACCGGTATTTTTTTCTTTTTGCCAAGTGGCTCACTCTTTCGGAGTTGCATGCCCTGAAATCTGCCCTTAAGAATAATCTTTTTTATTTCAGAACCCTGTTGTACGAGAATCACTAAATTTGGTACACAGAGGATTTATGACATGGTGAATCTGATAGTGCTACGCTATTTAGCGGAGAACCCCCTTGTAACCTGAGGGGTTATTCTTTATTTATCTATCTAACCGCTATGACCAGTATCATAACGGTATTAACTAACCAAAGCGTTTACTATTAACTTCTCGAAAGGGAGTTTATAATTATCATTATACTTTAATTAATACGTGGGAACTTAGAAATGTTGTATGTTCAGAGAATGAATTTCAGGCACTTACCCTCTATTGCTTACGTAGATTGTAATCCAGTGGCTCATTATACTTTAATTAATACGTGGGAACTTAGAAATGTTGTATGTTCAGAGAATGAATTTCAGGCACTTACCCTCTATTGCTTACGTAGATTGTAATCCAGTGGTTGGCTGTACAGGGTGACACTGAAGTTGGGAGAACCAAAAGGAAACACCAAAACTTCCAGGAAGGGTTTTAATAACAATAAAAACAAAACAAACAAACAAAATAACGACACAACGGGCTCAAACAACATTATTAATGAATTTATCGACACGCGACAACGTAGTATCGAGATTCAGGGAATGCGTGATCCATAGTAAAATTTGGAATGGCTTTATCCATTATTAAATTAACCCGAGACTCTAAAACTAAGTAGACTGCTCAATGTGAAACCCAAGGAAGAACTGCCTTCTTCGGAGATCTCTCCTGAATTCGACACCTCGCTTTGACACGTCTATTTCTTGGGTACAGACGTTTATGTTCTTATCTTACTGGCGGAAACCTGAATATCGGGACGCTTTGGTATAGCTATACTATGTTAATAATTACCTTTGACTGGACTTACATTTATATTAATAGTTCTGTGACTAACCTTACAAATAACCCTAGCCTTCCTCTAGTGACTCCGCATAGCAATACGGGACGGATTAGTCCATTTCATTTCAACTATTCTTATAGCTTGGAAAATCCGCTTAAAAACAGCTATTTGACCTATTATTATTTTCCTGACAACATTCTAACAACTTATTCTTGGAATTCCTACGTTCTTTGGAATGCATTTTGCGCGTTATTTGAAATATCGATTTTCCTGTTTATACCAGATGCTCAACACATGGCCCCGACAGTCTAAGTGAACTTGTTAAAAAATATTGCTAAATTTCTCCGAAGGACGACGCTAAACCTNTCGTAAAACGCAGTGTTTTTGAGGAAAATGGCGATTCACGATATGTATTCGATCATATTTTGAAATTTTTTTCGAAAACATTGCGGTTTACAAAAAAAGTATGAATGGACAAAAAATTCGGTCTCATCGGCATATGACACTGTATCGTGCGTTATCTATTTCCAACACGTCGTTAATATACAGTAAAATTAGCTGAGGACCTTGTAGTCCCTTGTGTATGTTATTATTTTCGACGTACAAATTGTTTATTTTTGCTACCGGTTTGCGATTTCTTAAATAAATTAAATATTTTCAATTTAATGCATAGGGTTTATTTCACTACTTTTTAAATTTTTTTCAGGTCGCAAAATACTGAAAAGATAAAGAAAGAACACGAAAATTATACCACAAATAAATAGCTTGAGACAATATCTAATGCATAATCTTTAATTTCATGATTGCCTTATTTACACAATAGTTGCTTATGTAATAAACTATAAAATACTAAATCTAGAAGTACTCCTACTTTATAATTTCCATTATATCCAAGTATTTTCGTAAAATATATACGTGTGTCTTTGTAATCTCAATAAAATACATTTCTCTCTAATTGTTGGTCGTAAGTTTAGGTATCACCTTTTTGGAAAACCGATGAATTGATTGATAATAATTAACTAAATCTGAAAACTGACGTCAAGTTTATAGGGACTTACTATCAGCATTCATATTTTCTACGGCATACCAAGGAGTTATTTGATGAAAACCCAATTTTACAATCGTATCGGATAACCTTCAAAGCTTAACCTGTGGAAGCCACGGGATATGATAGGTGTCGATAACGGCTGATACACGTCCACATCCAAGATATTATAGCTATAGAATAGCGCCATACGGTGCTCTTTGTGAGTGCCATCCCACCTTCATGAATAATGATCTTACGTAACAGGTTTATCCAATTTTACCAGTTAAATATTACGCGGAACATTTCCTTAGGGTCTCCACGCCGATGTAATACTTAAATGGCGTCAAGATTGCCGTTTTATTTCCAGTATAAATCTAAATTTATGGTTGCGAATCTTTTTATGTGCTCTAACCGGGAACATGTGGTGGGCTAAGGTAATCATGAGGTCGTTATCTCTTATTACTACATCGCAGGGCTATTATAGCTGTCACCTGACAGTAATCATTCGTGATAACTATGTGTACGATTTGAGATCCAGGGTGTTAGAAAGCGAATGGGCTATACTTTAAGGGAAGATTCCTTGGAAGACAATAAAGCGATTTAGATCAAGTAATCATATGTAGTACAATTTTGCCTCTTAAAATTACAAGATTTCAAAAACAATTTGTTCATTTAATTTTCATAACTTTTAAATACAGGGTGATTTCACTTTAAATACAGAAACTGCAAGACTTGATTTATTACCGAAAAATAAGTAGAGTTGACTCTATAAACTTTTTCCTGAGGAACTCGGTATTCGAGATATAGGGTGTTAAAGTTTACAAAAACATGTAATTTTCCCAGATGGATTTCAAATAATTATGAGTATGTGGACTAAATTTGCGTATTGTGGTCGGCAAATAAGTAAATTGACTTCTAAACGGCTGCTACTATTAAAGAACACCAAGAAATACTTTTCATTCATTTATCGTAACAATACCTGAATTTAACATTATTTCTACAAAAAACCGCCAATGGCGTATTTTTTTCTTGAGAAAACGGAGCGGCACCTTCGGTAGCACGCCACGAGGTTAACATTACATTCAATAAAAAGTCTAATTAAGTGAGTACGCTGTAGTAAATTTCATTCAAATCGCTCAACGCAATATTAAGATATGACCGAAGATTTAATTTTTTTGGAAACTTGAACACCCTGTATCTCGAATACCACGCCCTCCAGGAAAAAAGTTTAGAGAGCTATACTTATTTTTTAGCAATTATCCTTTGCCTGCAGTTTCTGTATTTAAAGTGAAATCACCCTGTATATTTGAATATATGTTATGTGCATCTAAAGATGAACGTCTAAAACAATAAGGTCCTAAAAGTACCACAAACATACAAGGGTGTAACTTTAAATAGGGGTAATAGTCCAAGCATTCTGTCACGGATTAACGTTAAATTTGCAGAAATTATTACCTGGACAAAAAAAAAATATGACCGTATAGAAAATTAAATTTTAAATTGAGTTTCTTGTTCTTTAAACTCGATCCAATATGGCGAACATGGTTAAAAAAAATCGCAAAGTTGAAAAAAACGGTTTTTCTAAAATAACTAAAAAAATATAGCACGGATTGAAAAATTTTAAATGAGAAAGTTGTAGGTTTTAAAAAGATCTATCGACTGATTTTTTGAAAGTATCGATTGCTTTGTTACTTTTCGAGATATATCGAAAAAACCGTTAAAAATCTTCTCTTTTCTCTTCTTCTATAACTCGTTTACATTTACGTGCCCATATTTGCTATTTACTGCAAGCATAGCCCGCGGCAAGCCAAAAAAGTACATTTTTGAAAAATTTAAAAATATTAATTATTTTTCGAGATATATCGATTTTTTGAAAAAAAGGCGCTCTCGAAAATTGGCTAGATCTTCTCAGCGGATAGCCCTACAGTAACGATTTTCGGTTTATTTTCTTCGTAAAGAGTTATATTATCATGCTGTTAAAAAATGTTGACGATTTTATTAATTTTAAGGATCAAAAAATGACTTTGAATAAGTTGCACTTTTTTGGGTATGTTTTTTTCAAATTACTATTTCAATTTTTATTTTATGAAAATGACTTTTAAAGAAAGAAAACTAAACATTTACGGGTCTATTTTGCTTCTAAGGCGAAAATGCTATAATATTCGTGTTTAGCTACCCCAGATTAAGTACAAAAAAATAATAAAAATTGAAATAGTTATTTGAAAAAAACATACCCAAAAAAAGTGCAACTTTTTCAGTCATTTTTTGATCCTTAAAATTAATAAAATCGTCAACATTTTTTAACAGCATGATAATATAACTCTTTACGAAGAAAATAAACCGAAAATCGTTACTGTAGGGCTATCCGCTGAGAAGATCTAGCCAATTTTCGAGAGCGCCTTTTTTTCAAAAAATCGATATATCTCGAAAAATAATTAATATTTTTAAATTTTTCAAAAATGTACTTTTTTGGCTTGCCGCGGGCTATGCTTGCAGTAAATAGCAAATATGGGCACGTAAATGTAAACGAGTTATAGAAGAAGAGAAAAGAGAAGATTTTTAACGGTTTTTTCGATATATCTCGAAAAGTAACAAAGCAATCGATACTTTCAAAAAATCAGTCGATAGATCTTTTTAAAACCTACAACTTTCTCATTTAAAATTTTTCAATCCGTGCTATATTTTTTTAGTTATTTTAGAAAAACCGTTTTTTTCAACTTTGCGATTTTTTTTAACCATGTTCGCCATATTGGATCGAGTTTAAAGAACAAGAAACTCAATTTAAAATTTAATTTTCTATACGGTCATATTTTTTTTGTCCAGGTAATAATTTCTGTAAGCATTTCTCTATAATGCTTGGACTATAAGTTTTTTAGGGGTAATAGTACGTTTTTCTCTGAATACGAATCTGAAATTCTCTTTTTTAATAAAATAAATAGTCAAGTTATAGTTAGTTTTTTTAAATGCACTTTAATTCTTGTAAAATTTGTATATTAATGAACTATCAACGTTGCCAGTTGTTTTTAAATCAACTTACATTTTGGGAAGTGGCAATGAAAAATAATTTGGTAAAACAGATTGCTTTTGTATAACTTAGCGCCGTGTCATTTTAAAATCACCAGGAGCAAAGAAGATAGATCAGATAGATTATGCCGACTTATAAATACCGAATAAGAAAACGTTTGTCACATTGGTTCATTGTAGCACGTCCACCTTGTAATATCCATGTATTTGTATATTTTGTGAAAGTCTATAATGTACAAAAATGTTTCTTGGCGACCACAAATGCACGTAGTTAAAGGGTGAAAATAAGGCAGGTTAACCGAGAAGATATGAAGGGAGTCAATGGTTGCGTTGCTTTTGGAGACAGTACATTTAATTTGTTTTTAATTAATTAATTAATT
>NW_019419237.1:4422-9241 GCF_000390285.2 Anoplophora glabripennis | reverse complement strand
ACTGGTCAAGAAAAATACGTTGGAGCTCCGTCGTGCATGAACCACATGTCTCTTCTTAAATAAAGTGGAACTTCTTCAAGCTGTGGAAACATTTTTACTTGGCCACCCAGAAGTCCGGACTTCAATCCACTTCATTTTTCCATTTGGAAGAATCTATTGGTTTGTGTGAAGAGTTGTGGCAAAAAATACAAATCGTTACCAACGAAGTCAAACGCAATCCCAATATGTTGTTTCAAACTCGAAGATTTCTCAGAAAACGTTGCGTAAAGTGTGTAAATGTCAACTGTGGATTCTTCAAACCCTGACTTTAAATCATTATTGCGAATTTCATTTGTTTTATTGTTAATTGTTGTAATAACATGAAGAAACACTTGGTTTGTTTCGATTTTAATTTCTCGTATTACCAAAACATAGTGTTCGTTAGATCGATTTTTCTCGAAAACGGATCGAGATACCGAAAAGAAACAAGAATACACAATTAATTGAAAAATTATTGCTCTTTCAGGTCTAGAATAAAACCATAATAAACTATCTAGTTCCCAATGTCCCATATCCATCTCCTCTTTAATATAGTTTCAGAAATTTTCAAGTTCCTAACCTACATATTTTCAGAATAATTGCAAAAAAAAACGATTTAAAATGTTAACTTTCAACACCCTGTATTTCCGAAACTATCAACTTTCGGATAAAGCATGTTTGCGCCAGTGGTCACCATTTCATGTGTAGTATCTTTAGCTTTCGATTTTCCCATTGTTAATTAATCACTCTGTAGAAATCCCAGAATTCTACTGGAGCCGCACGCCATATTTAAGCCCAGAGACGACTTATATGTTGGCAAGTTCTAACAGCATGTAGTGTAGAAATAAGAAATAACTCAACCGCCGATGATATTAATCCCATATTTCTCCTCTTTTTACTCAAAAAGGATGCCTACTTCCTATCTACGATTACAGCTAATTTATGGTCGTCTGGCCGCAGAGTTCGAACTTTTCGAGAGCAACAATTTTGAGACTGACACATTAAACCACTAGACCATCTATAGAACGAGCCGATACATTCAATTCAAGGCTTAATATAACATTACCGATTTATGAAAAAATAGAAAAATCTGTACACTGTAAAAAAATTTCACTCAAATTTCACTCAATTTTACTCAGTAATATATCAGTTTCTGTCCACACCAAATTATTTGTTGTCTTTCGTTGGCTGTATGTTCTTACAACGTTCATCGAATTAGTGTGTACGTGGCTTAACAGTTAGATATGTGGCTTAACCATACACACTACATACACAAATTTCTTCTTCATTTTGAAAATAAAAAAAGATTTCCTAATAGAAAGTCAAGAGATAATCTATAATGTAATGTTTCACACACTCGCAATATTATAAATATAATTAGGTGTCCAGAACAGATTAATAGTGTTTCAAACAGAATAGTAAATAGGTTGATGTGTTAAAGTAATAACCTTTTCGACACTTCGTCAGATAAGTTATTCACAGCATGCGAAATGTCACTTTCTATATCTATTAGAAGGCGTATACACGGCACAGGTGACAATTGACTACAAATAAGTATGTGTCGCTTTAAATTGAATTTGCGGTACTTTTTGTGCGTGTGTCCTTTGATCCAGTTACATACGAACCTTGGTTGTATATATTTATATATACTTAAATTGTAAACTATTTGAATTGCAACATATCCTTGACAAACGCTTATTTCAATAACTCTATGACCACGCCCAAGTTCAATACATTTTTTTATGTACGATAATTAAAATGTGAAGCAATGAAATTGAAATCTACAGATAACAGCTGGCATTAAGGATAGGCTAAAAAAAGAAGTATGATATGCAGGTTCAAGAGTCAGTAGTGGGCATTTAAGTGTATCATAGAAAGCCTATTAAGATTTACAATAAAACTGAAAGTTGCTAATGACTTGTGTTGTCTATATGTGATACGTCTGATCGCCAGATGTGGTAACCATAGTCTTCAATATCTGTACTATTAGCAAAGTAAATCATTCATAAAGTGTGAAAGGCACCGACATTAACAAAAACTATTTCTCTCCGTATTTTGACAAACGCTACTGGGAATGAGACAAATACATCTTAAATTAAAGCCAATGTACCACTNTCGTCACCTAAAAATATATAGTTTCACAAATTTTCAAGTTCCTAACATACATATTTTCAGAATAATTGCAAAAACACGATTTAAAATTTTAACTTTCAACACCCTGTATTTCCGAAACTATCAACTTTCGGATAAAGCATGTTTGCGCCAATGGTCACCATTTCATGTGTAGTATCTTCGGCTTTCGATTTTCCCATTGTCAATGAATCACCCTGTAGAAATCCAAGAATTCTACTGGAGCCGCACACCATATTTAAGCGCAGAGACGACTTATATGTTGGCAAGTTCTAACAGCATGGAGTGTAGAAATAAGAAATAACTCAATCGCCGATGATATTAATCCCACATTTCTACTCTTTTTACTCAAAAAGGATGCTTACTTCCTATCTACGATTACAGCTAATTTATGGTCGTCTGGCCGCAGAGTTCGAACTTTTCGAGAGCAACAATTTTGAGACTGACACATTAAACCACTAGACCATCTATAGAACGAGCCGATACATTCAATTCAAGGCTTAATATAACATTACCGATTTATGAAAAAATAGAAAAATCTGTACACTGTAAAAAAATTTCACTCAAATTTCACTCAATTTTACTCAGTAATATATCAGTTTCTGTCCACACCAAATTATTTGTTGTCTTTCGTTGGCTGTATGTTCTTACAACGTTCATCGAATTAGGGTGTACGTGGCTTAACAGTTAGATATGTGGCTTAACCATACACACTACATACACAAATTTCTTCTTCATTTTGAAAAGAAAAATAGATTTCCTAATAGAAAGTCAAAAGATAATCTATAATGTAATGTTTCACACACTCGCAATATTATAAATATAATTAGGTGTCCAGAACAGATTAATGGTGTTTCAAACAGAATAGTAAATAGGTTGATGTGTTAAAGTAATAACCTTTTCGACACTTCGTCAGATAAGTTATTCACAGCATGCGAAATGTCACTTTCTATATCTATTAGAAGGCGTATACACGGCACAGGTGACAATTGACTACAAATAAGTATGTGTCGCTTTAAATTGAATTTGCGGTACTTTTTGTGCGTGTGTCCTTTGATCCAGTTACATACGAACCTTGGTTGTATATATTTATATATACTTAAATTGTAAACTATTTGAATTGCAACATATCCTTGACAAACGCTTATTTCAATAACTCTATGACCACGCCCAAGTTCAATACATTTTTTTATGTACGATAATTAAAATGTGAAGCAATGAAATTGAAATCTACAGATAACAGCTGGCATTAAGGATAGGCTAAAAAAAGAAGCATGATATGCAGGTTCAAGAGTCAGTAGTGGGCATTTAAGTGTATCATAGAAAGCCTATTAAGATTTACAATAAAACTGAAAGTTGCTAATGACTTGTGTTGTCTATATGTGATACGTCTGATCGCCAGATGTGGTAACCATAGTCTTCAATATCTGTACTATTAGCAAAGTAAATCATTCATAAAGTGTGAAAGGCACCGACATTAACAAAAACTATTTCTCTCCGTATTTTGACAAACGCTACTGGGAATGAGACAAATACATCTTAAATTAAAGCCAATGTACCACTTGTGTGTATTTTTAAGATAGTCAATGATGAGTCAATCCTTAAAAAATTCATTTTTCTGATCAGACACTAGGGGCTTTTCCCCCACCCTTTATGTTGAGAGATAGAACAAAATGTCAATAACAAAAGTTATGCGCAATGAATCCGGCTATCCATATTTGTACTATTTAATATACCTGAATAGGAAACATTTCTGAGAAAAATTCAATTATATGTTTTGGTGTGTAGATTGCGCCCCCTAGCGGCCGAGCTACGAACTTGAAAACTATTTCCAGTGATTTCTCTTGGTCGATTTATTTGGTAAATTTTTTTTCCCGAAGCTCTAGTGTCTATACTTTCCCTAATATCGTACCTCGCCGAACTGAGTGGGACACCCTGTATATGAATACGATTACAGGCAAATGACATACATAGGCACATTCACGGGATTTTCTCTCATTTTTTGGCCCAATTCTCTTTCTAAAAAACGCCGCGCCTCTTCACATTTTACGAGGCATTATACAAATTCAGAGGGATGTGTCATAATTTCCTTTGTGGCTGTTAAATGGGAACGAGGGCAAACTATGGAACGCGCCGAAATGTGTAGGTCTGAGAATATAAATATCACTTTGAAACTTTATTATTGCCCCGGCTAAAGTAACGAACATTTTATGGCCGCTTTCAGCTACACATAACGGTGAATAAGCGAGAATTTTATTTGCGAACTACGTGTAATCACGAATTACGTTCGATACCGAATAATGGGCGTCATTAATTTTAGGTTTTATTTAAGTTTTATTAAGCCGTGAGCGAGTTCTGGAAACAATTGAAATATAAAGGGTGTTAATTTAAACCTGCTATATCAAGTTTTCCATTATACTATTATTATAAGAACGCCGTTTAATTAATTGGTTTAAATAATATTATGTATTATTTATTTTTAGGCATAATTCAGAAATTTATATGTCATTTACTGCATTAAAAAAATCTTAAGTTTATTTAATGTTATTTTACCGAAACTTAGGTAGGTACGTCGTAACCTGTCTTGGAAAAAAATTAAACATGTAAAAAAGATGTTCTTTCTAAAAATATTACAAAATTATAATGCGTCTTCTTTTTAAAAATGATATGT
>NW_019419237.1:0-4137 GCF_000390285.2 Anoplophora glabripennis | reverse complement strand
GGAAAATTTTGTAAAGAAAAATTCAAATTTATAATTTTTTTGTTTAATATTAACACCATTAAAATCCACCATTTAAATCCATACAAAATAAGAAATAGCAAAAACGAAGATCCTTCTGGCTTTGGCTAACTTTCAAAAACATTACCATTTTCGTTAATACACTTCTGCAATCTGTGGTAGAAACACCTGGCAACAGAACAGAAATTAGCTTCATTTATTTCCGCTACTGCTTCATGAATCCTGCCAATAATATCATTGTCGCCAACAGGCACAATAAAATAAACCTTTTCTTTTATGTATCCCCATAACCAAATGTCTATTGGAGTCACGTCAGGAGACCGGGGTGGCCGTGGTGTTGGTCCACCCCGTCCAATCCATTTATTAGCAAAACGGCGGTTCAAAATATGTACTTGTAATGTGACATGTGCGGGCGCACCATCATGCTGAAACCACATAGTTGTACGTTGTTGTGGAGGAATATCTTGTAAAAAAGCTGGCAAAATGTTCTTGCAAAAATTACTGTGATTTCACCATTCCGTATTCTTGGCAAAAAATATGGACCTATGATCCTTTTCCCGTAAATACCTATCCAAACATTTACAGACCAACGTCTTTGCTGATTCCACTAACGTTTTTCATGAGGATTCTCATAATGCCAATAATGAAGGTTGTGGTGATTGAAAACTACTTGTTGGTTGAAATGAGCTTCATCGGTAAATTATTATTTACAGAAAATTATTCATTATAGAAAAAATCTGGATTGCGCTGAAATTCTTGTAATGCCCATCTGCAAAAATTTACTCTTAATTGGTCGTCTCCGGGATGCAGCTTTAGAATTGGCTCTATATGATGCGGATACAAGCTGTACCTTTGAAGACATTTATGGACAGTGGATTGGACATGATGCCTGTTTCTTGATAATATGCTTGTACTGGTGGTAGGATTATTCTCAACATCCTGCAGTAACCATTCTTCCTGTTGCCATGTCAATTTTCGAGGCCGACCTGCATACAAAGAACGTTTTAGAGCTACGCATCCTGTTTCCACAGCACGTATTTCTACATTTTGGATTGTTTTGTGATCGAGATGATGGCGATTCGAAAGTTGTTCCCTGTACAAACGCTCGGCAGCACGGGCGTTATTGTTACAAGCTCCTAAAGCTTTAATCATATCGACGTATTATCTGTCAAAGTCAAATAAATATTATACGTCACTGCCAAGTAAATCCGTCTCAACAAGATTTTTATCCATCCAACTTGATTAGTCAGTCGAAAATTGGGCAATTATTGAACTAAAATTGATAATTTATTCGAAAACGGCTCCGCTTTCGAGATTTTAGTATTCTACATTTTTGTTTTATTTTTTATTTTAGAATATATATCCGGCCCCTGGGGAATGAATTTTGACTCACTCTGTATATATTTGTAACTCGCGCACAACATGGCGTCTAATAAAAGTACTGTCAATTGGGGTTTTTAGGTTTGATGTTGGTATAGGATATGGCCAATATTTAGAGCAATAATAATTATATTAGCAAGTGTTACCAAAATGTCTTTTGCAATTACGCCACGCAGCTCGTAGATTTGTTTAGGTACCTATATTATTTAAAGAACTCGATAAACAGGAATATCACTATGTTGGAAGACCTAGGTTCTTTTATAAACGCATTTTGTTTTGGTAATTAAATGTCTTTTCGTTAGCGTCGTGTTCCTCATATCATTATCATTATTTATTTTTTACTCACTAATTTGCGAATAACTTGATAACAAAAAAAGAGGTCGAACCGTTTTTGGTGTTAAAATGTAACTATTTTTTTTGCTCTTCAAACTAACCTATAAAAAGTTTTTTCCTGCTATTTCACTATTTTAAGAAAAAGTTAAACAACCTAAACTTAGATAAATAATTTTTTTGTGCTGAATTCATTTATGTAAAGATAACTATAGCATTGTATTTAAAATTTTTGAGAAAAATCCATAAAACAGCATTCTTTTGAAATAACGCCATCTATAGGTTTCCATATTGAGGTAAATAACATTAGCCGCATTCACCACGACATAAATCATGAAAAGACCTTTCCAAGGAGGTAACCACTATGGGCTTTTGATGAGTCAATCCTTAAAAAAATGCATTTTCCTCATCAGATATTAGGGTCTTCCCCCAGACTTCCTGTCGAGAGATAGAACAAAATGTCAATAACAAAAGTTATGCGTAATGAATCCATATTTGTACTATTTAATATACCTGAATAGGAAACATTTTTGAGAAAAATTCAACTCTATGTTTTGGTATGTAGATTGCGCCCCTTAGCGGCCGAGCTATGAACTTGAAAACAATTTCCAGCGATTTCTCTTCGTTAATTTATTGATCAAATTTTTTCCCGTAGTTCTAGGCCTATACTTTCCCTAATATCGTACCTTGCCAACCTTAGTGGACACCCTGTATATACCTAGTGCTCCTAAAGTTAGTAGGCATGTATTTAATGCTCGACAGTTGAAAAAGTTTATTTATCTTGCAGGTATAAAAAACTATTCATAAATTAGATTTCAGTGAATCAGTACAAAAATAAAAGACGTCATTATTTATTTATAGATGAAATAATCATTCGTGTTCATTTTTTTAACAACCTACATACATGATAAAACACGGTACAAATTTGTATATATATATTATACATTATTTTTATTATATTAAACATTTATTGTACCTATATTAAGACCTCTTATCTATTTCAGGTCAGAAGCTAATTCTAAATATGTTAAAATATTTGTTTACCTCGAGTACCAGCCAGCGAAAAATTTAAATTTTAATTTGGGTGACCCCGCGAAACCAAAATTAATGGTTTAATCTAAAATGTTATCTTCACAAATTAATATTTATTTTACTATTTCATTTGTGAAATCCTGAAACTTGATAGTTTAATCTGAGATAATAAACTGTTGTTTCGCACAGAATTCATGAAAATTAATTCACGAGTTTTTGTCATTAAATTATTAATTCTAGTAAAAAGTTTGAAAATGTATATGTATATATGTATGTTATAATCTTATTTCATAAGTGAAAATATATGATGATCCTAAAATTTGTTCTGTTTAAAAAAATCTCTCATTTTGCCGTAGTATGTGGAAACAGTGTCGGAGATAATGGGACACACTGTTCTAAAATATAAATAAATATATCTCATCCATGTTATTAGAGAAACAAATTATTTACCAGCCATTTTTTAGTCTAAAATGAGCCTACTGCACAGTACTCCAATATACAGGGCTAGAAAATCCACATGGTCCATCTGCCTTTACATGAGAGCGACAAATTAAAGTAAAGAAATCCGTGCGATAGACAAGGATGGCTATAGTGAAGACGTTTCATAATCTGAATAGTCACCGCCCGTTTCGGGTTAGAAGTGGAAGTGTTTATTCAGATTATGAAACGTCTTCAATGTAACTATCCTTGTCTATCGCACGGATTTTTATGACTTACTTTATCGCTCTTACGTAACGGCCGATGTACCATGGGGATTTTCCGAACCTGTATAAAAAGAAAATAACTATTTGTTTCACGAAAAACAATTATAGAAATATTTTGCTGCAATCTTTATACAATATAATTTTTAAGAAGGGAAAAGTGACGGGACTCACAACGGGACACTGTCACTTTAGGAAACATTTACATAAGCTAAAGCTCGTCGACAGTACGGTCTGCCGAGGACGAGACTCAGCGGATGAAACTTCTCTGCATATCCGGGATTCGCACGTAGTAGAATGACGCTCCTGGGGGACCCTATTTGGAACCTAAGGAACTAAGAGAAGTGTCAGCAAGGAAGCTTTTGGACTTTATTAAAAGGACAAAACTACTTGCTGAATAGGACTGGTAGTGGAATGCACATTAGGCCTAATTAGGTCGCGGTGCCATGGGACTTATCAGACCTACCACTAGGGAAGGAAGAAGAAGAAGAATCTTTAAGAATAAAAAAAACATTGAAATAGAAATTTTAATTTCCCAAAAGATAGTAAGGACAATAAACCTTTAAAAAAAACTCCAAAACAGTAGAAACTTTGTAATAAGTTTGTAAGTTAAAGTACCATTATTTTTTGTTGAGATATCCCCGTTCGAAATTTGATAAATTAAAACAGAGACAAC
>NW_019419236.1:0-9198 GCF_000390285.2 Anoplophora glabripennis | reverse complement strand
GAGAGGGAAACACAAATACCACTGATAAAATCGAAATAAAGGCATTCTTAGGTCTTCTGTATTTAACCGGAATTCTCAAAAGTAATCGTGCAGATGAGCTCTGGTCCTCGAATAGAGTATTTCTGGCTCACAATGTCAAAAGAACGTTTTCTGTTCCTATTGAGTCTTCGTTTTGATAATGTGACTACTGAAGAGGAGAGGTGAGGTACAGATAAATTGGCACCGATACGTGAAGTATTTGAAATTTTAATTGAAAAATGCCAAAAATATTACACTATAAGCAGGTATTGCCCAATCGACGAGAAGTTAGAGGTATTCAGGGGTAAATTCAGCTTCTAGCAATACATCCCTAGCAAGAAAAATAAATATGGCATAGAGATATTTGCCCTGGTGGATGCTAAGACATGGTATACTTTGAACTTAGAAATATATGAAGGACAACAACCAGAAGGTTCCTATCAAGTTCCAAATGACTCAGCCATTATTGTCGGGCGCATAATTTCACCTATATCTGGTACAAACAGAAATTATTTACTGGTTTACTACCTTTCCATTGATAGCTTCTTCGAGACTTTAAAAATAACCTGTGTAGGTACACTCCGCAAAAACAAGAACAACTGCCACCTGAATTTGTAAACACAAAATCTCGTCCCGTTGGGTCAAGCGTGTTTGGTTATCAGGCAGATACGACAATCGTTTCATACGTCCCAAAAAGAACAAAAACGTGATCTTAGCCTCTAGTATGCACCGCGATGCATTGATGCATCGTCAGGTGACAAAACTAAACCCGAGATCATCACATTTTATAATTCGACAAAAGGAGGAGTCGACAAACTTTGTGTAACATATAGGTTGGTTTTCATTTAGGGTACTGTGCTCGGATCATGTTCCGTTCATGCTGTGTCGTCTAGAATCTCAAACTTATATTTCTCCATATAATAACACAGAAAACATCAATTTTCATATTTACTTGAATTGTCCTGTTACAATTGTGTGCTAACCATTGGTTAGAAGATAGCAAGCGCACGGAGGTCTAGCGAAAACCGGAGCCCATTGGGTACCCTACCCAAGAAGAAGCTGATGCTATTGCTAAGTCGATGTGCGACTTCCTTGAAGTAGATCGAGTGTAAACGAAGAGAGAAATTTTTAATCTTGTAAACAAAAGAGATATGTCGATATTTTAAAGAGAAAATGTAATGGAAACAAGCCACAAATTCAACCCAACATTGCAAGTTTTACGACAATGCTACTGAACGTCACCAGGAGTAGGGTAAGTTGGAGAGTTGAAAATTTACCTCCCACTTTTTTATTCCGACCAATGAAAGGTCGGAGAGTTGAAAATTTCCCCCACTTATTCAAACGGATCCAATGAGTGTTTGAAAATCTCCCCTCCTATCAACCCCCACTTTTTCAAACGGATCCTTATAAATTGAATCTAACGTCTCTGGTTTAGAAGGCTTTAAAATGTATCATACTAATATTTTTGATTTGCCTAATCTAACATATCAAATAATCTTCCTCCATCATTTCAGAATAAAAATGATTGTGTAGTAATAGGTGAAAGAAAATTTCATTTAAATAAGTCAAGAACCAAATTCGTATCCGTTGAATTAGCATATGATTTTAATTACGAACCATATGTAAAGTTATGTGGAAACAAATGTGACGCTATAATATTCAACATAGAAGAATGGAAATCTTTTCTTACATATCAAGGAGTTATTACAAATAATCTCTACAACAGGAAATTAGCGGAACCAATAGAAACCGGAAATATTTCTATAGAATTTGAAGAGGTGATGAGTTCTGCAGTGGTAAAAATTTTTAAAAATAATTCCTACGTGTATCTGGGTTATGAAACTATATGCAGTTTATGGGATTGCATACCCCTGATAGAGTATCGACTGGATATATTGGAGAGATTACAGTTCCCTAACTATTTTAAAATTGTACAGAAAGGGCTTCAGAATCAAACAGGAAATATCTTTGAAAATGCCTTAAACCTATTGCAACCAAGCACAAATCGAAATAGTGAAAATGTCTCAATGATTATGGAACTAATTTATTTATATCCAAAAGTATTTGAAGCTGAGAATGAAAAAAGTTACGTTTAATGAAAAAGACACAATTCACATGCTTGTAACCTGGCAGTTTGCGTATCAATCATCTAGAAAAATATACTGGGAAATTTTTGCATGCGATCGAGCACGTTTCCAGAGGAAAATAACAGAACTGTCAGATATTATAAATCCTGTATTGGATAGTAGTCATAGAAACAAAATATATAATAAAAGATTTTGTTAAATTGTACCTTAATAAAAAATTGTATTATTAGATTGTGTTTTATTAAAACGAAAAAAATATTTATATTATTTATTTATTAAAATTTAAAGGATTACAAAAAGTGTCATATAAAAAATATACATTTGAAAGAGCACAAACACAATAATTTTGGCAATGATAAAAACATTTAGGTGTAGATTTTTGTAGCACGGGTTGTTCTGGAAGTTCGACAACTGGAATGTTAACAAATTTCCTGATAAAGTTCGCTTTTTCCTTCCCTTTTATGTAAATTGCGGTGGTTGGTATATTTTGAACAATTGTTTTGAATTTGTGAAGTGGCGTGAATCCATCTCTCCACTCAATACCATGATGATTTTCTGTTAGCCACGATGCTTGTCTCTGTAACTGTGCAGAGAGCATATGGAAGGGAAATGGTGGTTTGAACAAATAATGAAATATCTTCTGTCCATCAAAAGCTGCCAGTTCTTTAACGATAAATTTATTGTTTTCAATTTTAAATCCTTGTATGTCTAACACTAATGTCATATTTTTNAATGGTTTTGAAAACAAATCATTGAATAGGTATACGTTGGAGAATAAAAAAGAGGAATACATTTTTCCGGTATCTGGAAAAATCGAATATGTAGATATTTTTCCAGTCGATTGTGACATGTTTCTTAATTTCGGATCAGCCTTTAAGATGAAAAGTCTTATTGGACGCACTATAAATAAAGGAGATAAATTATTTTTCGATGTCGTACCAGGATACCCATCTTTATATGCAGAAATAGTTTTACAGTGTCCTATAGCAAAGAATGTCTAGTATCAAAGAAGTAGTAGTAAACGAACTCCATAAGCCAGCTAGAAAAAATTTTAGAAGAAGACACGTTTTAGTTAGAGGATTAAATGATTTAATTCAAGCAGACTTGGTGGAAATGATACCTTATGCAAAGGTTAACAAGGGTTACCGATACATTCTCATCGTTATAAACGTATTTAGCAAGTTTGTGTGGGCGGAACCTGTTAAACGCAAAACCGCAATAGAAGTGAGTAATGCTATGGCTAAGATCTTATCCCAGATGAAGTACATGCCACATAATTGTCAGACAGATTTAGGCAAGGAGTTTTACAATAAAGAATTTAAGAACTTGATGACGCAATTCAAAATTAATCATTACAGCACGTACTCAAATTTAAAAGCTAGTGTTGTGGAAAGGGTAAACAGGACACTGAAAAACTTAATGTGGAAGCAGTTCAGCCTTCAAGGGACTTATAAATGGATATATTACCGGAGATTGTGAACAGGAGACACAACATCGAACGCATGGTCTGGCCCCCATTAAAGTAAATAACAAAAATGCTACTAAGCTGTTGCAAACAGCTTATAGCTATTTAAAAAGCGTCGATCCGAAACCAGTAAAGTTTAAAGTCGGGGATTATGTAAGAATCAGCAAATACAGAGAGGCATTTAGTAAATCGTACACACCAAATTGGAGCAACGAGGTGTTTATAATAAGAAAGGTTAATAGGACTAATCCAACTACCTATCTATTNTGAGGATTCTGGAGACGAGGACGAGGGCGGAAATGAAGATAATTTGAGCAGGCGTCAGTTACTGGCAGATGCAGAATTACGAACTGCTAGGGGAATTACACTGGAAGAGGAAATTTTCATGGATGAAACGCAATCGCAAGAATCTGAAGAAGAGTTGTTCGAAGATGGTGCTCCTCTAATCAATGATATAAATGTGTCACCAGCTCACATAGCATATCCTAAAGTTTCTGACCCTCGAGATTGGATTTCAGGAGATTTCACCTACAACGAAAAATCATTCCCTGAAGCAGATTATTCATCATTTCAAAACAAATCGATTGTTGATTTCTTTGAAATGTTTCTGGACGAAGAAATAATATTATATCTGGTAGAAGAAACAAATAAGTATGCTCTCTTCAAAAACCAACCCGATCCAGGTGTGTCACCAGATGAAATGAAATGTTTCATTGCCATATTGATTCTTAGCGGTTACAATGATCTACCTAGCAAGCGGATGTATTGGGAACAAAGTCTTGACACCAGAAACGCACTGGTATATAATTCGATGAGGCGCAACAGATTCGAGCAAATTTTGAGGTTTCTGCATTTAGCTCCCAACGAAAATATGGATCAAGGTGATAAGCTCTGGAAAATAAGACCGTTCGTAAAGAAAATAAAAGAGAAGTGCAGAAAATATTTTGTTCCTGAAAAAGACTTAGCTTTCGACGAAAGTATGGTCAAGTACTATGGTAAACACAGCTGTAAGCAGTTTCTGAGAGCCAAACCCATACTATTTGGGTATAAGGTCTGGTGCCTAAATACCATAATGGGCTACTTGATAGATTTCGAAATATATCAAGGAAAATCTGTAACTCCTGATGTTGATATTGAAAGAAACTTCGTAAAAGCGGCAGCACCATTGGTTAAAATGATAGAAGAACTACCCAATAATCTGAAACCTTTGCAATTTTCTTTTTACTTCGACAATTTATTCACCACTTTTAGTTTATTAACCTACTTACGTTTGAAAGGTTATGGAGGTACGGGGACTATTAGGGAAAACCGTTTACCCAAGAGCTGTCCCTTATCGGATAAAAAGCTACTTGGAAAAAAAGGATAGAGGTTATTTCAAAAACACTATTAGTGTTTTTCAATATGGCATTAATCCGGTGACAAATGTTAGACGTTACTCGCAAAAGGAGAAAAAACACATACAAGTTAGCCGACCAGCTTTACTTGCTGAGTACAACAAAAAAATGGGTGGTACAGATCGAATGGACCAAAATGTTGGATAATACAGGATCCAAATAAGGAACAGGAAATGGTATTGGCCATTGTTTACATGGCCGCTTGATATTTCAATCAATAATGCATGGTGTTTATATCGAAAATCCAACAATTCTCAAATAAGCCAAATAAATTTTAGACGTTCCATTGTGCAAGTTTATTTGAAAAAATATGCGTCAGCTCCCGAAGGTACTGGCAGAACTCCATCGCCATTTTCTAATGCACAAGGAGTGATTGATGAAATTAGATATAGCAGGAAGGACCACCTTGTCGAAAAAGTTCCAAACGACAAAAGGAGGCGTTGCGCAGGAAGATCTTGTAAGAGTTCAACACGCACCCAGTGCAGAAAATGTGATGTAGGACTCTGCAATTGATTGTTTTGTTTCCTACCACACAAACAGTGGTTAATCAAAATGTTAAATATCTAGTTTCTTATTTTTTTGTATAATTTTCAATAAAACTCTTTATTTTTGATTACACGTATTTTTTACTCCCAGTAGTTCCTAGCGTTACATATATGTAACACCTTATCCTGAAGGATCTTAAAATATAGTTGCAAAAATTCATGATTTTTTATAAATTTTAACAATAATTTAAACAAAAAATACTAAAATTACAGAAAAAATCAGAAAAAAAATAATCTGGGCACTAATGGGTTAAGTAAATACTTCGTGCCCACATTCTGCGATTCCGCTGCTTTCCAGGATAATTTCTTCCTACTTTCTTGATTAAGATTGTTAGTACTACTGCGGAACATCCTAATATTACGAGTTTTTCTTCGTTAGTCATCATTTTAACTGCTACCACTGATACTCTTTAAAAACGTTTGTAATACGTAGATTGGGAAACGGGTTGAGTTCCAAACAACGAAAACATCTAAAATCTAAACCATAAATAATTCATTCCCAAAGTAAATGGTCTGTCAATTGCGGCTTGAATTAATTTCATTTCGAATTGAATGTAAATGTAGCTTGAAACATTTGGCATTCTTTACTTTCTTAATCGCCTAGACAACGAAGAGGGCGACAGTAACTCTCATAGGGGTAGTTTTTCTTTTTTGTAGTTTGCTTAAATCGAATAGTCGAGTATTCACATTTTTTACCCGTCATATGCCTAGGGATATCAACGATACACTATACCTATGTACCTATATCGAAAATAAAAACATCGATGTTTGACATCGATGTATGCATATCCATTGTCAAAAATTAAGATTACTCACCTTCCTGAGCTTTGCCCTAAAGGTGAAGGGGCTAATACCCGAGTCAAACGAAGGAGATGTAAAGTTTGCTGGGAAGGCGAAAAAATTAGAAAAGATTCCATTTATTATTGTCCCTTGTGTCCCGACCAACCTGGATTTTGTTTATCTCCTTGCTTCAGTTTCATTCCAAAAAATAAGTTTTGTTTATTATTTTATTTATTCGGTTTCACTGTTTTATATTTTGTGTACATTTTAATTTTTACATTTTATTTTTTATATTATATCTTTTTCCTAAATATTATAATAAAACATTTTATTTTTTCAGTTTCCTCCAAAACGCCCTAGGGGCGGTTCCGGGCACCTGAACGACACCGAGCACTGGCCGGTGCCCGGACCGCCTAGGGCGTTTTTTGTTTTTTTGAAAAAAGTGATATTTTACCTTAATATAGAGCTATCTAACCACCACTGGACACCATCATAAAATATTTAAAAAAAAAATAGGTGGCAGCAGACACTTGAATGATATTTTGTCGGGCAGCGAATGTGTTAAGATATGATGCCCCATCCGCGTACGTTTCACTAGGTGAGTTTTTACAAAAGGACACTCTGTCAAGTCAGTATTCATTTTGTTAACTATTCGACAATGATTATTTTACAACAGTTTATATAATGCAGAAACTAATTTTTGATTCCCATCTCTACTGCAACCATTGTACAATGTAGTTTGCTCGAGAGCATTGAGACCACATTCCATACATATTTCTATGTCTGCAAAAGCAACTTGCAGCGAAACAAAGAAACCGGTCTTGTAGCACCTGGCGATGCAGTTTATCGATGCATCATTCCATTCAAACAAAGAAACAGGTAAAGTAGCGTGGGTTACCACCTCCAATTGTTAGTCGGCGTGGGTACAAGTTCCACATTGCCTGTTAGTATAAATATCATACCCCGCCTCTGCTGCTCAGTTTATATCTACAAGTTTACGCAGTGCAAACAATGGCAGACAATTCAAAAAACGTTTTAAGTTTGAAACATCGCGATAGTGATGACAAGTTGACCGATGATGAATGGGTGCCATCGTTCGATAGGAGAGTAGCCGAAAATTGTATTGCCAACCGAGCCAGCCAAGCGGTGCAGGAAATTATTATTTTGAGCGACACAGTTTCATCCGACAGAACCATACGCCAGGAAATATCTTCGTTGCAAACATCCATCGTCGAGGGGCCTTTGGCAGCCTCTCCGCAGAAAAAGCGTGCTGGGAGCCCGATTTTAGCGTCCAGCAGCACTTCGGTGGTACGCTCTAGCGACGAGGGACCTTCGGCAGCATCTCCTCCGAAAAAGCGTGTTACGACTCCGATCTTGGCATCTAGCAGCACTTCGGTGGAGCGCTCCATCGACGAGGGAACTTCACCACAATTTCCAAAAAGTCGTGTTGAAATCTTGGCCTCCAGCAGCACATCGATGGGACGCCCCGTCGACGATGAGGGTCCAACCTTCCGCCCAACGATCACATCAACTCCAAGACAAAATTGTATTGAAATCTTGGCCTCCAGCAGCACATCGATGGGACGCCCTGTCGACGATGAGGGTCCAACCTTCCGCCCAACGATCACATCAACTCCAAGACGAAATGACGGGCTGGATGATGTTGTTGAGTCGATAAGGGCGAAAGCGGCCCTACAACACATCCAGCTTGAAGAGTTCAAAAACATCTGGTACGGCGATTTTAAACAGTACGTGAGGCGAAAAGAAGCCGAGTTTATTAATGAGGTGAGATTTAGAAGACAAACAACTATCCAAAATTTAGAGAAAATTAACGAATATCGCAAAGTACTGGATGAAATCGCCGAGGAGTTGACGGTAGACATTAACAATATGAATGCCACCATGGCATATATGGATGGTTTTGCGGAAGGGTTACCAGAGAAGATGTTCAACTTACCGAGTAAGGCGAATAAATAAATTTTAGATAGATAATCAAACTTAATTATCAATAATTCATTCATTTTTAATTGTTAAAAGAAAAATTGAACTCTATATAAATTTAAAAGTCATATTTTGATAAATTTTTGATAGTAATTGCTTTTATATGTGTATAGTTTTGTATGTATTTAAATTTATTTATTTCTGTTACAGATGCTCCTCGACCCCGACCTCCCTCGGATTGACTGAACGTGATAGACTTTTTAATGTTAGTGTTAGTTTAAATTTAATATAGTTTTGTAAATATGTATATATCTGTATTATAAGTAAATTATTAAAATATCTGATTACCATTTAATTTCTTTTATTAACACATAATTTGGGTACTTAAAAAGTTTAACAAAATAATTCACTAGCAAAAAGAACAATGTATTTTCATTATTTATATATGACAATGTTCAGTAAAGAATTAAATTACATGTGATTTTATAAAGGATTTATTAAAAGTAATAAGACTTTTTTAGTTTTAATTTAAATTTAATTTAACTAGTTTGGTAAATGTCTGTATATACTTATATTATAAACAAATTCCATAAGCAAAATAATCCACTAGCAAAAAAGAACAATTATTTGTATGTGACAATGTTCAGTGAAGAAATTTACAGGTGATTTTATAAAGGATTTTTTTAAAATGATAGCTTATATAGCTTACTTTGCATTCATAAATTTCTGTACTTATTGCATTTGACTGTCAGTGTGCTTGTGTTGTAAAAATCAACCGTTGTTAATTAAGTAGGTTCTATAAATCCATTATAATTTTTAAATGACAATATGAGTGACAGAAAGACTTCAATACATGTTTTAAGATAAGTGATGTATGAATTAGACGCAATTTAATAGATTATTGCTTTTTAACTAATAGCATTAATAAGTTACAAATAGCCTCGAATGAATCCATCAATGCACAAGCT
>NW_019419235.1:0-9372 GCF_000390285.2 Anoplophora glabripennis | reverse complement strand
ATTTGCGAAAAAAAGGTATTGCCGGCCCTGAGATTTCGAAAAATGGCTCAAATATTTGTGCAAAACATTTTCAAAATATCAGCTGATAGAAACAGACGTTTTTTTTTCGGTTTCAACAACCTTATGAAAAAGGAATAATTTTCGAAAACTGAAAAAGCGGCTCTCTTTTTGCATGAAAACAGATTCAATACTTTGAAGTATACTGAACTGTTGAACGTTCGAAAATGTCCTGAACGGAAGTAAGTTTTATAGATACAAATAAATTCAAAGCAATTGATTATGGGTGTGATTGACGGGAATCCGAGACAGAAACTCCTGTTACAGACACATATCTTCCAGTTTCCTGGATAGAAACCCAATTAGAGCAGCCCATTAAATATTTATTCAGACAAACACATTACTTTTTTTTCAGTAAATGTTCCGGCCTTTATTATACATATTTATAAGAAACCGTGCTATTTATTTTCCAAACCATTATCCATAATTTCCAATCAAATCCTTTGTACGTAAATACGTTTCCTGATTTATGGATAGGCTCGCGCGTGTTCTGTTTTTAAAAAGGGGCACAAATTGCAGCCGATACAGAATATTTGAAATTATTATTCACGAAACATATTCATTTTTACACAAAAAACTCAGTTATTCCTATTGTATCTAATCTAGTGTGTGTTAGTCACCGAATTTATGGCTGAAACATTGGATCAACGAAGTCGGATGGATGTGATCTACACAGATTTCTCCAAAATATTCGATAAATTGGGTCACAGTATACTGTCATGCAGGGTTCAGTATTTTAGCATCAGTAAACTTCTTTTACACTTGTTGAAATCATATCTTTCCGATCGAGTTCAATTTGTATATTGCCCTGGTTACATATCGATAGATTCAATCAAACATCAGGCGTGCCTCAGGGTTCGATACTTGGCCCGCTGTTTCTTATTCATTCCATTAACGATATCGCAAATAATTTTTATATCCACACGGACAGAGGTGCGAAAAGTGGTGTAAATAATAATTTGAATATATTGTCATTTTTTATTACTATTTATTATGTATACAGACATTCTCATTTTGTTTTGTTTTTCATTTGTTTTTTCGTTCATTGCATTGTATTTGTTTTAACACACTTTACAGTTTTGTTTGTGTCCCACTTGAGATTCAATACGAGTTGTATCCACTTTGACAAACAACCCCTCCTCTACCCGAAGCAAAAGTTTTTTGGCAAATACGCGCTTTAATTTTTGGAATGCCTTAAATTAGATTACGCTGAAATGTAACATCTCCCTCATCAGCGAAACGGCGAAAATGAATAATTTACGCGAACTGTAACAAAAGTAATATTACGAAGGCAGATGGAAAGAGATATACGAAAATATAAATAATAATAGCATACACCTACGTACTTTGCAAAACATAATTTAATTTCGAGAACGACACTGAAGCGCAATGAATAACGTTAAGATGTGGGCCATTTTCCGAGCTTTTCCCCAAATCCACGAAGTCTTTGATGTATCAACTGATACCGATTTATTTTTGTATAGATATCACATTTCTCCACACATTTCAAAGTTGTTGATTTTCCACGTAGACTTTCAACACCTGGGACATTAAAGCAAGGATTTCCATTTAAAGTAAAATGGAAATACCTTCTTGCTAATATTCCTTATTTCATCTCGGTCTGGCATTGATCAGAGAGGGCGTAAACAGTATCATATATTTCTCTCTCGACTTTATCGGCACAAAGAAGGTATCACAACATAAATGAAATGGCCTTGCCGATGTCAGATGTATTTGAATTAGTATTAAAAGCGTTACTCTGTATTTTGAAATGATAAATATTCTTTATGTCAAAAAGATTTTAAAATACGATCGCAATAGATTGTCGAACATGAGATATTTCACCAACAGCATAAAGAGTGTCCCAAAGGAAATGCAGAAGTTCATATGAGGAAAAAAGATTTTATTAATTAAAAAGTTGGCATGTTTTTAAATGGTAGACATAATTTTCCGAATTTCTGCCTTTAAGTCGAGAATGGTATTCATTCGAGCAGAACAAACTTTGGACTTTACCAATCCCCACAGGAAAAAGTCGCATGGCATAAGATCGCATGCTCTCGGTGCCAAAGTCACTTCGCTGTTACATGAGAGGAGTCATCCAGCCGTAACAAATGGATAGTTTCACGTGCCGTATGGCGGTAGGTGCCGTCCTGCTGGAACCACACGTCATCCAAATCCATGCGATCCAAATGAGGCCACAAAAATATCAATAGCATCTCTTGATATCGTTCTCCATTGAGTCACTTTATTCCCAGCCTCATTTTCAAAAGAGAGCGGACCAATCACCACACTAGCGTAAAATCCACACCACACTGTCACTCTTTGGATATACAGTGGTCGTTCTTCAATGACCAGAAGATTGTCTGCTCCAAATCTTGTCTGCAACCGAAACTGTTTGTTCAAATTTGGCATAATCTTTTCATTCGGGGCGTTCCTTCTACCGAAATTTTCACGTAATTTGCGCACAGTCTCAACTACACACTCTTTGTACTTGTAATGAGTTTTCCATTTTGTCCAAAGGCAACTTGTTTTCTACAACATGTGACTGCACAATGCTGCCAACTCTTCGGAATGAAAATGGTGCACAATTCAAATCCTGCGTAACTTTTGAGACACCCTTTATCTGTACAAAATGGACGAAACCTAAGACTTTTGAGGAGTTTATCTTATTGTAAAAAGTGACTAGAACGTCGAAGGTTTAATTTCTGCGGAAAATAAAATAAAAAATATACCGAATTTAATCAAGGATGTTGCGACATATTTCGGGACCGATTCCTCTTTGCAGAATGAATCACGAAAAACATTTATTTTTCTAAGAATCTTCACAAATTTAATGTAAAACACAGGTCTATTGTTCGAAAACCATTGAAGATATAGAGTTCAAAATTGTGTCACGTTTTAGATGTCATATTATTCAAATGATATTGACAATTATCGGCCGGTTTCAGTTTGGAGTATTATCTCAAAAATAATAGAAACAATTCGACATAAAATGATAACTATTTTTCTAAATAAGTATAACATATTGACAGAATGCCAACGTTTTCGAGAGAACCACTCTACTGAAACTGCTAATAGGTATTCAGTTTATGCAGTATGTATATCACGAGTTGGATAAGGGAATGCATATACATAGTAAGATTATTTTTTGACCTTTTGACATTTATTTCTAACAAAATATATTATATGCATTAGGATTTAGAGGGAACCTCCTCAGGTGGACACAATCTTATCTATCCAATCGTGGTATATGTGTGAAAATTAAAAATACACATTCTCCTGACCATGCAATGAGCCTTGGTGTTCCGCAGGGATCAGGATCAATACTCGGGCCACTAATTTTTTCCTTGTAAGTTAATGAGCCTTATATATCCAGCCAGCCCTGCGGAGTTGCAACTCTCCGTCTCCGTGCAATTGTTTTATCACCTCCGTCTCGGAGGTGATAAAACAATTTAGCACTTGGTGTCTAGATAATTTGTCAATATTAAATATAGGAAAAATAGAAAGCATCTACTTTTCTAAACGTGGTATAATACCAGATAACTTGCAATACGACATAGTTCTGACTGAACCCGTAAAGTTTCTGGGGACAATTGTTGACAGTAAACTTGAGTGGCATCATCACATAAATCAAGTATGGAAAAAATTAAATAGTGCATATTTTGCGTTAAATACTTTAAAACAAGTATTTGAACCGCATTTTTTATTAAATACATATTATGCTTTGGTATATTCGAATCTCTCGCATAACTTTGTAATTTGGGAGAGAAGCACTATGATAGACAGAGTTTTTATTCTTCGAAAACGTTTAACTGCTAATTTTTTATACAGGGTGGCCAAATGAAAACGAAACAGAACTTTTTTCAGGAACTGCGTCAAGATTGTAGAAAAACGCTCAGACTCGACGATTTTTTATTAAAGGGGGACATTCTTTGCTGGTATTTTTGACTCCGCCACTTACCCCCAAGCAAGGGTAAGCATCACCCCAAAATATTTAAATGGCATTGAGGTTGAGTAATATTTCTTTTTCTCTTACAATTCTCTTTATAACAGACTTTAAATTTTATAATTCCGCCCAATACTTTGAAAAAAAAATACATTTAAAAATTTAAATTATGTTTAGTTGCTTACTTACTACATAGTTGATTCAATGTCCAAACTGATGACCACCCGTTTCCATACAAGACAACGTCCGCGCACACTCCGAAGCATTTCCGGAGTGATTCGAGGGCATTCGTCGACGATTCTTTGATCTTCCAGCAACGCTGGCTGTGTTTTATAGATTTTACTTTTTAGGTATCCCCACAAAAAGAAATCAAGGGGCGATAAATCTGGTGATTGCGGAGGCCACTCAATGCTGCCTCTTCTCCCAATCCAATTCCGTAGAAAACGTTGGTCCAAATACTGACGGACAATTAACGCATAATGCGGAGGAGCACCGTCCTGTTGNGTATATAACATAGGAAAATTCATAAGATTCAAATTGAACAAACTGAATACTGACGATTGCTACCACGAATAATATTCGACATGGTGGTATGTTACCTTATTACTCGGGCATTAAAATATAACAAATTTCCACAATATATTAAGGATGTAGAAAACACATAATCAATTCAAATTTAAAGAAATTTTTAATATCTGAATGTTTTTATTCAGTTGAAGAATTTTTAAATTAACATAGTTTCTCCTTTTTTTGTAATTTGTTGGTGTAGTACAGTCAACCTGTGTTTACTGTTTGTGTTTTACAATGTCTTTCTCTGTTATCTTGAATATTTTTCATTGTAAATGCATGACGTAACATTTAAAAGGTGCTATTTTTGTTCGGAAATAAGTTACTATTTTATGATGAGGTCGGCGGAAATAGTTATTTTTAATTCTAGACTCATTGCTTTTGTATTCAGGAATAGGTATATCATTTTTTACAAGCCCTATCCTGAAAGAGAAGAAGACTTCATAATTATGTTTGAAATGATATTTTTAATGTCTTGAAATATTGCTAAAATTGGCGAAAAATTAGTAAAAATTTGGATATTTAATTTAAGATAATTGAAAATGTATAGTAAAAATTTTAGTATACACACATCTAACCTCAGATTTAGTACAGAACTGTTATAAATGGTGACAAGCCACGTGACCCCCCCCTCTCCACAATTATTAAATATCTGTGTAAACTTTCCTGCCAGTTTTCGCTTAAATGAAAAAGAATGTTAATGCCAATCATATACATATATCATAGAAGAAAGAAGAAAACACCTGTATCTCTTAACTAGCCAAGCTACCGTAATGTATATTCAATACTATTCGATTCAGTCGAACAGGATGCTTTAAACACTTCCGCCTATCTCGGAAAAATAAGACAAAAAGTATCAAGCTCGGCATCTTTTGGTCCGCTTCCGGCTCAGAAATCTCTGCCTCTCTATAATTGAATTGGAATAACTTAGATAAGGGAACGAGATCCACTGTACTCACATGCAAGAACAGCGAAGCAATCGGCGACGTCAGGCCTGAGATTCACCGCGGCGCAAATGAAGTTGAAGGCAGACGCAGGTTGAGACGTCGCGAGATGGGCCAGCCCCAAATTGAACAGCGTCTTCCAGTTCAGCGGGGACACCCACAGGGCCCTCTTCAGACAGCTGATCGCCTGAAATCAATATTAATTACACACATTGTTTGGAAAGTTGCATAAATTATTAGAAATTCTTGAATACTTTGAAGCATAGTAACTGTTTTGAAATTAAGTTAATGAAGTGTAATGTATAGTAATGTTGATTTTTTTATACATTGTGTCCCGAAATTAGAGGGCTATATTTCTACAGGGTATTCCATGTCGAAAAAGATTACTTTTCCTTTATATAAACATTGGTCCAAAAATTCTTCCTAAGGAAGCTATAGCCACTTAAAGGGACCACTCTGATGATGATTTTTTCTAAATAACTCCGAAACCAGTTGAGTTAAACTTATGAAATTTGGTAACTAGCTTAACTTTTACGTGCTCAGTCCGCTACTAAAACGAAATTTACAAATTTCCATCATATACGTTCCAACACTGGGGGGAGGGGTGGTAAAATTTACCTTAACTTTTTTATGCGTTGGCTTTTTTAACTTTTGACTGAAAAGTATGAAATTTCATAGTTTTTTTATTAGAAAAAGGTACTCTTGGTTCATATTGATAGAATGTTTCATTTTTGTATAAAATCCGTTTAAAAATAATGTTACATGTGTATCACTGGGAATCGAAATTTTCAATATTTTTTATCGTCGCAGGTTTTGAATAACAAAAATTCGTTTGACGTTATTTGCATTGAGTGTTCAGTTATTTATTTTTTGTGAATTGTTATTTTCATAGAAATTTATTATTTTTAGTAAGTTATTATTTGACAAAGTAAAAAACAATTTAAATTAGAAATTATTAAACACAATAAACTAATAAAAATAATTGAAAACCACACTATTAATAAAACTTATCTTTATCTCAATAGTAATTTTTATGGCAAATGGCTCACACAGATTTCCATTTTGTTGCATACATTGTTCAGCTCGACGTCGAACTGGCCGAGAACATTCTACCAATATGAACCAAGAGTAACTTTTTTTACTAAAAAACTCTGAAATTTCATACTTTTCAGTCAAAAGTTAAAAAAGTCTACGTATAAAAGAGTTATGGTAAATTTCGTAATCACGTAAGAGTTAAGTTAAGAGTTAAGTTAGTTAGGTACCAAATTTTATAAATTTATCTCAACTGGTTTCGGAGTTATTTAGAAAAAACCATCATCAGATTGGCCACTTTAAGTGGCTATAACTTCCTTAGGAAGAATTTTTGGACCCACGTTTATATAAAGAAAAAGTAATCTTTTTCTACATAGAACACCATGTAGAAATATTGCCCCCTAATTTCTGGACACCCTGTATACAGGGTACAAAAAACTAGGTTTCTTTTTTTTATTTTTTTGAAAAAAGTTAATAAATACAACTTTTGTATTTATCTTTTAATTCTTAAATATGTAATAACCAAAAACTCTACAGTCAAAATATCATAAATGACCCTGTACAGGGTGATCGATTTAACCGAAGAAAGTTTTTCTGGGAAATAAATTATTTTAGAAACTATTTAATTTTTGCTTACTTTTACTAGAAGTTAGGGCAGAAATATAGAAATTATCTTTAAGACGCTAGGAGTCGCGGGCGGCGCTTCAAAAAAAAATTTTTCCAGCAACATACATTTTTTAATGTCACGAATGTTCCCATTATTTAAAAAGTTACGGACAATTCTTTAGTAAATTTCTCTATCTCATAATTATTATTGCAACGACGTAGTCAGCGATATAGATCTTTTTCAATGCTCCTGCTAGTTCAATACATCAATAACTATGGTTCTATTTACAATAAAAAAACCTATTCACCATAAACAATTTAATAACACAACTGTGTATACAACAATTACATTAATTTGTAAGAATTACAAACCTACCTGTCATATAAGGGAGACCACAACAATATAAAGAATATCAACTGAAATAAATAAACATAAAAATAAATAAACACAATACTTAATGTTTTAATAGGTGTGCTTTTTAAATAATGGGATCATAAAAAAATGTTATATAGGAAAAATATTTAAAATTAAGGGATCTTTATCGTGACATTAAAAAATGTATGTTGCTGGAATAAAATTTTTGAAGCGCTGCGGCGCCTAGCGTCGTAAAGATAATTTCTGTTTTACCTTCAAGTAAAAGTAATCGGAAATGCAATAGTTTCTAAAATAATTTATTTTTCTCAGCCGTTTCCCAGAAAAACTCATTTCTCCAGTTAAATCGATCACCCTGTACCTACATACAATAATTGTTGACAATCTAAAACTTAAAAATGATATCAACAAATTTGTGTTCTTATTTTTTTAATGAAAACATTGCAAATAAAGTAACAATGATGGAAGAATTAAAATTATTCATGGCAATATTGTTACAGTTCAATTTACCAATTTCGCCTTTAAAAGTTGTCCAAGCATTTCAGTTACACCTTGTATAATCTACTAGGTACTATCTTTCGTCAAGAAAATTTCTCTTCTCTGTACCTTTTATTTACATTCTTGTTGAAATATAAACATTTTGGTTTCCATGCACAAAAGGGAAGGATGATATGAGCTTACACTAGCCATGGATAAATACTAGCTACCATAAATTTCCATTTCAGTAGCTTATTGCCCGAAACAAATCCCCTACAGAAGATAATCCAAACCCACTGCACCGAAGTAAGTCTTTTCTCTTTTAACTGAATTGCTTAAAACTGGGTTGCACTTCGAACTTCTCAGTGATTTATCGTGATTGAAAAATTCCCTAAAAAAGTCTTACAGAAACGCGACAATATGAGATACGATAAGACCGTTGAAATGCTCTCAAACAACTTTATAAAATTTCTAATTAACAATTTTTTTTTAAATCGCGATATTGAAATCAACTGTAATTGTTTTCATGAAATTTAACTAAACTTACATCTATCCTCAGTTGCTTAGTACAGGGCACAAAGTTGACAAAAAAAATTGTAATTTTTTTCAAATAAGTTTGAAATGCCTTGTAAGATCTTATTGAAGCAGTAATATTTCCATATAGATGACACTTTATGACATTGTAAACAAAATAATTAGATTAATACCAGGGAATAATCTAAGGAATTTTAAGAACTACCCAAAATCAATCACCCTATGCTAGCTCAACGAAAGCACCCGAAAAATTCGATTTGTGCAAATAACAGAAAGCCCAATAATATTTATTTCAATAAATGTATGTTATTATTTATTTATTTATTTATTAACCTTTTAGAGGACCCCGTCTAATGACTGACGACCACTTTTAAATCGTGAAAGCCATTCGTCACTAACACTTAAACACTCAAATAACAGTATCACCAAAACAAAATGAGATATCAACATTAACAATGTAATAACATGTGGTTACAGATTAGGTTATGCGTAAGGCAATGCTACCAACCTCATTTCCATTAGCGCGTAAGTCGAAAAGTTCGGTTATTATTTGAACGGAGAAGCAATTCTAGATACAAAAGAGTAAGAACATTAGAAACGTAAAGTTGGGTTGTATCCTTTAGGGAAATGGCGAACGATAGAGTATTCAAATGCACCGCATGCATTCGCATAACAAGGTAAGTAAGTAAGTAAGTAAGTAAGTAAGTAAGTAAGCATTTATTGGTGTTATTACATAAGAAAAATGTTTACACACGTCAAAGAAAAACATGGCCAATGCATACAATTAAAATACAATTCAAAGAGAAGCACATCATATTATAAAAACAATCATAAAG
>NW_019419234.1:0-9174 GCF_000390285.2 Anoplophora glabripennis | reverse complement strand
TTTATTACAATGCGGTTTTAAACATGACAAACTTGACAATCGTATTAGACAAGGCGAAATCGGCGGCTTCGTATGAAAAAATTAGTGGATTCGATTTTTTTGCATAACCACCTCCGTAAGATGTCCCTGAATGAGGATCAAAATGTTACCGGCCGGTAACCTGGTCAAAATTTTTTTAAACTAATTTTTTTTAAACAAATTGCAAAAATAACTTGTTTTGCTCCGGAAAAGTTTATTTAGGTATTTTGGGGTATTCTAAACAAAATAGTTCCTATGCACTATGCTCCTAAAATCAACGGTTTCTGAGTTATAAACAATTTAATGTACGAAAAAATGCAAGAACGGCCATTTTCAAGACTCAAAAACAATAACAAAAAATCGAGTTTTTGATGTTAGTAAAATTTAAAAGTAATCTTTAAACATACCTTGACAAAATACCGAGCGCAGAGTGGAGTGCCCGAGCGGCGCGCGGCGCGCAATTCAAAACGTATATTGTTAATAGGTAAAATAATACGCATTGCAATGTAATTACACCAAATAACTCCTCCGTATTTTGTCAAGGTATATTTAAAGATTACTTTTAAATTTTAGTAACATAAAAACCTTGATTTTTTGTTATTGCTTTTTAGTCTTGAAAATGACAGTTTTTGCATTTTTTCGTACTTTAAATTGTTTATAACTCGGAAACCGTTGATTTTAGGAGCATAGTGCATAGGAACTATTTTGTTTAGAATACCCCAAAATACCTAATTAAACTTCGGCGCAAAACAAGTTATTTTTGCAATTTGTTTAAAAAAAAATAGTTTCAAAAAATTGTGACCAGGTTACCGGCCGGTAACATTTTGATCCTCATTCAGGGACATCTCACGGAGGTGATTATGCAAAAAAATCGAATCCACTAATTTTTGTCATACGAAGCCGCCGAATTATTTACAAAATTTTTAAATAATTTAAATAATTATTTACAAAAAATTTGAGAATATCGTCAACTGAATAGGAATATAGCTCGGAATATGGTATATCTAGACGAGACAGGGCAAAATTTTTCTGGGCGCCTATGGATTTCGTAGACTTTATGAGTTAAATGTTTTTATGCGGTTCCAACTTATATTGTAACGACTATACCTTTTGTCCAATGTTATGCATATCGATATTCAGACAAAGAATTAGCTCCGGAAAATAAAATTCAACAAAAAGATTTCTGATACGCGTTCTTTGATCATGGCCAGTAAAATGTAAATTTCTGTCAGAAACTGTATATTTTTAGGTCAGTCATAAAAAAAATATATTATATTTTTAAAAAAATGCCCATTCAGTTGATATTTGTATTACAATTATGTAAAATTACTCCTTTATTAAGTGTATCTTTCTTTTCCGTAGTTTTATTCGTTTAGTAGAAAATGTGGTCGGGCAGATGTCAATGCGTTTATGAATTTTTCCTCGGACGTCGTTGAAATGCCTCCGCCTTGACAAAGGGCGGCATTTTATTTCGATAAAACATTTCCCGGTCTGGAAATCCCCATATATTTAATCTTGACACTGCGACACGGCTAATATTTCTCCTGGACCGTCGTCTTACAAGACACTGATAAAAATACTAGCTGACGTATATTTGACATTAGTGCTTCTAAACATCCAGTAAACATCTTAAGACGATATCAAACACAGCTGTCGGCAGCCGACGGAGGCCAGTTGCCGGGCAACCTGCGGCATCAGCGAGAAAGTTTTATTATGTGTGAGACGCAACGCAAAGTATAAGACTTTTTACTTAGATGCGTGTTGTGGACAGAGAATCCTCAGGCAGTATTTATTTTTCTTTTCCGTGTGCCCGTCCCATTTATCTGTAAATTCGTTTAACGTTAAGAGATAAAGGTATTAGAATGTTTCGGAGGTTGCTACTTCCAGATTTTTTTTTGTATTAAGTACTTACTACAAAGAGCATTAGGTAATATTGTACTGTAAAATGAGTGAAATTTCACTGTATTGGTATGAGTACAATTGCGATATTATTAACATATTAATTGCAATATTATTAATATTATTATTAAACTATTACTGCAAATGTGACGAATTTTGCTCAATTCTAAGTTTCTGTTACTATCTATTGATGTAAGTACAACTTTTACTCCCTGTGAGCCATTTTTTACTTAGTTATGAGATATAAGAACAATTAATAGTTAAGTTTTCTCTAATATATGATTTAATTTCAATTATCTACATATTATTGGGTTATTTTTATTGAAACTCTTTAATATTTGGTCAATCCATCTAATTTCGTAGTTAAACAAATATATTTTCGTACTTAGTGAAATTATTTACCTCTGACAGATGCAGCGGAATTATTTGGGTCGAATTTTATACTTAATCAAGTGGTATTGTAATAATTATAATAACTTAACAAATATTCTTCAAATATGTAGGTATTAAAATGGGGTCTATAACTGAAATCGAAACTCGATTAGGGGCTTAGGCAACCCAACATTGCACGACTGGTACTGATAACGAAAATTCCCTAAATCTTGGAGTCATCAATATTAATTATTCATTTACAGTGAACATTAACAAACCGTTACGCCGGTGCTGGGACAGCTAATGCGGTAGCTGATTGGTTGAATAGAATCTCGTGAAAAATTACGCCAACCACAACCGATGAAAGAGAATGTTGTGTCTTAATGTAATCCTGATCTTATTGTTTTAATAATTTTTAATTGCCAAGATGAAGGCAATAAAATTACTGTTCCAAACAAAACTACTGCTCACCTGGTTTGAACTCTTACGAAATATAAACCAATCTGATGGATAAATTATGCAAAAGTTTTAAATTATTGTCAGTATTAAATATATGATTGTGTACTTATGTAGAGAGGTACTTAAAATTACACGAACACAAAATTGCACAAGTCTGAACACGGTTTTAGATTTAATGTTTTGGAAAATTTGGAAATTGATACTACTACTACTACAACAATAACAGAAATGTATTATATTATTTTCGTTATTTAAATAAAATTAATGTAAAGATGACTCATTTTTTTAACAAATAAGTGTATGTTTACCTTATTTGTACATATATACAGGGTGTCCCAGGACGTTAAAATAACTTGACAGGTTCCTATAAAAATGTTCCCTATATATCACTCCCCCCCCCTCCCTACGGAGATACAAGCCCCTAAAGGACGCCCCTGAAAATTGATTTTTTTTAATACCTTTTAAAATACTTTGTGTAATTTAATTATTTTTTAAAACGATAGGGAACAGATAAAACTCCTTAAAAATTGATCCATGAAAACAATTTGGCTTATACGGTTTACCAGGGACGGACTAGCACAATAATGTTAATTTTCTACATCCTTTACGATAAAGCCACAAAAATAATATTTTTAGATACCTTGAACCTTAAACTAAAAGAAGACACTCAGGGTTGAATTGATAAAATCGAGAAAAAAACTTTTTTTTTAATATAATTTTCATTCCATAATTTTGTACGTTGCCGTCGGTTCAACATGAGCTCCTTCTAATGTTATACATTTCCTAACTCTGCGAATTGAAGATTGTTGGATCCTACACAATGCTTTAACATTGATCCTTATTTCGCGACAATCAAAATTAATCCTTGCTAATAAGTTTTCCCTAGTGTCGACTGTATAGTATAGACTAAAGTTTTAAATATCCCCACAAAAAAAAATCTAATGGGTTTAAATCTGGTGATCGAGGATTCCAAACCACTGGTCCTCCTCTTCCTATTCAACGATTTTCAAAATGCCTGAGATCCCCCTATATATAAAACGTACCCTGTAGAAATCCGAGAGATTGGCCACATACTCTGAGTCATTCTGTATATAAAGTGGTCGTTAAGAGAATTAACAACTACAGGAATGAAATCCTTTGAAGTGACGCTTTTTTTCTTGGTTTAAAAATCAGAAAACACCTCCAAAATCTAAAAATGTATTATTTTTATATATTTTTTATAAAACTATATGAAAATGAACAAAATGGAAAAATGTTTATATCTTTTAGTTTTTGTCAATTTGCAGGTATTTGAAAATTTTTAACCCAAACTATTCAAATGCTCATAGCTTCTTGAATGGTTAAAATAAAAAAAATCATGAAAGCTACTCTAAATGGGTACCAAATAATACCAAAAATTCAGGAAAATAAATTAAAAATGGTCCGGTCACGACCGCGACTTCAGTTATTTTATATGCAATGCCCCATATGTATACGCATAAAGAAAAATTTAACTTATCTCATCTAACATTGGGAAATCCTATAAAAAGAAAGTTTTAACTTCATAAAGTTAGTTTAGGTAGCGTCACGTAAAATTTTGTTTATATGTATTACGAGTATTATCAAAATATGTGTAACCTAATGTAACATTACGCAGAAATATATCTCAAGAAACATTAAGAAATTCATATAGGGAATTATATATACTGATTCTAAATGAATCCATACGAACGAAATGTATCAAATACGGAAAAATAAGCCTATTTATCCCAACTAGCTAACCTTTTGTAAATCACTGTTCAATGATGCAGTTACCAAACAATCGTCAAAATAAATGTATCAGATATTTGCAGATTATTTTGCCAATGTTTCTAATACATGCACACGATGTACAAGATCTGAAATATGAGCTTATGACAAATATCTCGTCAGATATTCCTAAACGTTCTACCCAGGAGTGTATAGTTACCAATTATCTCATATAAACATATTAACTGCTTCTTTGAAGTGTTGATAGTAGTTCTTCCATTAGGGACGATTCGTTTTCTTCGTTCTATACTTATTTACTGTAACTTAAGAGAACTTTCACATACTGAATACATTAGCTTGTTGAATAGGTCCTATTTGTATACCCGTATCGATATGCACCATCCACACGAGGCATTTATTTCCACATTTATATAGTCTAATTAATGATTTCCCTAAACATCGTATCAAATCTAACCTAAAAACATACAACATTTACAAATGCATAAATTCGTGTATAAATGCTTAAAATAGTGTATAAATCTCGGGACTAATATACCTTTAATTTTACGTTTTGATTAAAAATTAATAATTTATCAGTCATTGGCTGAGAAAATGTACGCATACAAACATGTGGTTTGGTTAACTTCGACAATAGATATAAATCTTTCCATTCCTACAGAATTATGTAATATATAATGCAATCTAATAAAAATCAGCGTCAGCGAATTAATTGGTTTTTAATATTTGCAACAATCTCTAGAGCATATTCCAACTTGCAAATTTAACGTAACATCGTGTAATTGGAGTTTGTTTGCTGTTTAAATCTACAGCTAAATCTCTGTGTTATTTCCTTTGTCGCCTAATTTTCAGTGAATACATATTCCATTTGCAACTTTAGGTCAGTAAAACACATTACCACGCAAGGATTTTCCTGCTATTAAGCTACGTGTTACGGTTAGACCTTACGTTAAGGCTATCAAACAGAAGTCAGTGTCAGCAAATTTGCTTCTGGGTTCTGTAACTTGATATCCTTTTAAGGTAGGACAACTTTGTGCGGAATTACAGATCTTTGTGGGTGTAAACTTCTCGTTTAATGTGTACTATAACCTTTGGTGGACTAACATTCTAACAACAACTCATGTATTTAGATGGGAGACAGAAGTCTTGTATTCACGTATCTTCTAAATAACCTAATCCTCTTGTTTTAGTCGGAAACGAAAACAGTTTTTGATTTTTCTACATCCTACCAATATATCTGGAAAAAATATTTAGTTAGGCATTTCACAATTCGTTTTTAATATTCAGAGTGTTATTAACAATGAGACAGCTTTATGTCATTAAGAGAGCTTCCTTTCGATGTAAATATAGGTTGTTCAATTTAAAAAATGAATGTTGTTAGCATTTTGGATTGTATCAATCAAAGTAAACATTAAAGCTAATAAAATAATCAAGAGTACGTTTTCAATTCCTCTAATTTTAAAAAAATGTCAATTATAACTTATAGATAGATCGAGATTTCGTTTGAAAAATCTCAAACTTTACGAGAACTAAAAAGAAATAATTATTCACTTGATGGAGAACAGCATGAAGAGAACTCTTGTTTTAACCATATCTAATGGCGTACAATTAAAATACTAATTTTCTGCATGTAATGTAAAAAAATAACAAAGAATAAGCTTTTAATTGTTATACGTTATATGTTCTTTCAGATCGTTCGTAAATTATAGCAACGCTTAAAACTTAAAGAATTTCTTGCCATGCTCTGTATCTATTTTCTACCTTTCGTTCGTTATTTTTTTGCAATTTTCTTTTATATTCGAAAAGTTTAAAAAATTTAGAAATTGAAAAAGAAATCATGTTACTTTTATAGCTTGATGTAATACCAGTACTTTTATTGCAATAAAATGTAAACATATCAAACCTTATATCGCTGTAATCCTGAAAAAGCATTCTATTCTAGTATGACATAATATACAATGTGTTATATTAAAAAATCATGTTTTGTTTGCCACGCATTTTAAAAGAACCCAAAATTTAATATAATCGCACGATACTTCTACTTGATATCTACAACTATATTATTTAGCATTTTTTCTAAACTTAAAAACCACAAAGTTAAGACCTTTATAATCAATAATAATGCATTGTGAAGTAAAATATTTATGAGTTCTAAATATGCCAGTTTTTTTATTTTAATATTAGGGACGTATCATTTATTGAAAAATTCCACCACCTAATGACATGTGTACACCAATGGATGTTTCAATTCAACTGAAACTATACAGGGTGGCCCAATTAAAACAGTCCATCTGGAATATTTTCAATGCAACAGGTTTTTTCGGAAAATTCCGAAACAGGTCTATTTTGCTTTCAAAGGGGACATCTTTTGATCATAAATTCATGGATGCAGGGTCATCCCCCTAAACGGGGTGGCAAACCCTTCAAGAATCTTAAATGGCAGGGTGGGGTTAAGTGGCACATCATTTTAAAGGTATTTCAATTCCCTTTACAGATATACTGCAATTTTTTTTATTCTGCCTTAAAATTAATGTAAAAAACCCGTTGTAGTGTCGGTGAAATAAATCTAAAAAAAAGTTTTCAAACAAATTTTAATTAATTAAGTGTTTAAACTACGACCCATTTACTTCCATACAGAAATAAAACCTTTGTTCAACATTTTCCCGAACATATTGTAGCATTTCAGGGGTTAGTTCAGTCAATGAAACCTCTTTTACCAATCCAATGTTCGGGAAAACGTTGATTCAAAAAATCATGTACAACAGCTGCATAGTGTGGCAGAGCGCCATCCTGTTGAAAAAAATGCATCATTCTCTGGGATCTGATCATCGTTTTCAAGAATCTCCACAAATTCTTGCAGTTACCCGGACCATTTGATTATTTCGAAAATAGAGAGTGACAATTCTCTTTGCAGTCGTGTATGTCATGATAATTTGAATCGTTTGCTTCAAAATAGCGAATAATAACAAATCAATGGATTTCACTACATAGACTGATGTAAAATCGGAATAAAACTACATGTAAAATTCTAATAAAACTCATGACCTTATCAAGACTTCGATGATAAACCTCATTTTTCACAGTTTCATTATCCGGTGAGTTTTTTTATTACTATTTCAAGTCATTTTTTCGATTTATTTCACCCACACTTCCAACAGTTTTTTACATTCATTTTCAGGCAGAAAAAAAATCAGGGGTAAAAAGGAATCGAAATACCTATAAAATAATGTGCCGAAGTGGTTGCCACCCCGTTTAGGGGGATGACCCTACACCTATGAATTTGTGGTCAAAAGATGTCCCCCTTGAAAGCAAAATCGACCTGTTTCGGGATTTTCCGAAAAAACCTGTCGCAATGAAAATATTTCAGATGGACTGTTTTAATTGGGCCACCCTGTATATTATTCACCATGTAATATTAAAGCTGTTTTACATTGACAATTTATTGATCAATTAATGGATGAAGTCGCTTCATCAAGAAATTGAACAAGTGTAATGCACCAAATCAGCAACTTCATCAATTTATTCATCAAGTTCTTGACGAATTAGAGCATGTTCTAATTTTCGTCAATTTCTTCGTGAAGTTCGGAAGTACCAACCCAACAGATTTCTAGCCTTAGATCAGTAATGAGGTTATGTTCTTGGAATATGTAAATAATTGTGTGGCGTCGTACTAGTTTTGCATTGTTTTTACTCATTTGTTATTTACAAAAACTAATATTTATATAATATGTGTCAGAACGGTACCGCTGTTGTGTCACTACAATTATGAGTGGAAAGGTGACATTTTTTAAATTTATTTGCTTCTTTGATTCATTGGTAGAACTGATTCATACGTCAAAAAACTTAACAAAGTCTGTAGCAGTGTAAAACCACACTGTTTACCAATAAATTCGTGAATTAATTGATGACGAACTTCGTCAATTTATTGATGAATAAATTGTCAATGTAAAACAGCTATAAAATAACAATAATTACTATGGAGGTTTGCGATATATGACTAAATTGGGTAATTTTTTAAACTTCAGCGTTATGTATCTTAATTTTCATCATAGTGAAGTGAAATTCAATTCATTTCTTATCAAACACCCTATATGTTTTCTAAGTTCACATCATAATTTCAGAAGGGTGTTCCTTATATCATTTTATATTAAAAAGTCTTGATAGAGACTTTTGAATAAAATGAAATACTTATAACATCTCGAACTCAATTAGTTGTAGGTAAAAATGTATTCTTCGAAAAAACAGGCCATTTTCGAGTGACTATTTTTTTAATTTATAAGCTTGTATGTGGCAAAATAAATAAATTTAAAGTAAGTCAAATACTACTGGTTTCGATATACATATATACAGGGTGTCCCATTTTAATCTATCACCCCGAATAACTTTGCAGAATGACCTCCAGAACAAAAGTTGTAAGGTTTTAAGGCCTGCACGATAATAACCTTGGGTTTGACCCAGGGGTCAAATTTAGGGGTCATTTTAAGGTCAATTTCAAATAGAAACGCCATTTGTTTTATCCAGAAATGGAACGAGCAGGAAATTTTATGTTCAAAGATGTATTTGATTCCTAGGGAAGGTTAAATCGGTTTTCCGACTGAAATGTTTACATTTTATGGCATAGGTTGCTTAATTTTTATTTTTGTGGCAAATTCAGTACAAACTACCGTGGTCATGATTTAT
>NW_019419233.1:0-9223 GCF_000390285.2 Anoplophora glabripennis | reverse complement strand
CGATCAGTTAACTCAGTTTTTGCTCCTTTTTCACCCCTTTAAATTGTTGACATAAATTAATTAACACCCCGTATATCTAATTTCCATTGTCATTTGAATTAATATACGTAAACATTAATTACTACTGTTTACTGGGTAATGGGAGTATAATGCAGTATCAGTTGGCTGGAAGAATTTTATGAAGAACAATTAGGTATAAATAAAATTACATCAAATTAAATTTTGCTTTTGTTCAGAGAATTTTGAAATATACCAATTTATTTTCCTTTCAAGGGGATGGAAGAATAGAGCATTATCTGCACAAGGGACTCTTTGAATTATTATTTGAATAAGAAATATTCAGTGATGTTTTAACCCGAAAAATAAGGTTTTATCGGAACCTCAATCGTTAATTTTGTTATTAAAATATTACAAGTTTTCCTGTTTATTTGATAGAAAATAGAAAAATTAAAAAATGCAAATAAAATATTTTCCTAATAATTCTTAAAGAAATAATTTACAAGAGAGTGCTGTAATAATTTATCAACGAAATAGTGTAAGTGATTATTTGATCAAAAGTAGACAAAATGAAGGGTTATTACGCTTTATTATCATTTTTGATTTATTGATTTATATCAATAGTTCTACTGGTTAGGCTGCCAGACTTGAATTACTATTATCTTTATTTAAAGCTGGCCAACAGGCCACATATAGAATGTGACCCCATTTTGAAAATACCATAATGTTGAAAATGCAGAAAAGCAATCTCAAACAATACATTATCGCTTCTGATATAACGAGGAGTTATGTTATAAGATACCTAGAATTCTTATTGAAAATTGTGTTAAATGTTATTTAACATAATAATGAGTAAAATAATGTTCTTACTAATAGACCTTTTAATTGAAATCGTGCAAATGAGGGTGTAATAAAAACTCTTATTGCACACAATTTTGTAAAAGCCAATTTTTAAGTTGGAAGTTATGTCAAAGACTGTCAATTTTGACATGATCATATATAAAAAAATATATCTATGCATTATATCATCGTTTATCAAACTAGATAAATAAATTACGAACTGCCACAAGTAACAATTCTTGTAAAAGAACTGATTGTTTTCAAAATGAACGCAGAAAGCTTTCTAAATGTAAATGTGTAGTGAAAAAATGTTTTATAATCATGTATTTATCCACTTGTGAGATTTCAACGTATAGACAAAATTAGAAACACTCCTGAATGGTCTTTTTGGTGCAGTGAGTTGTCACCATTTTTTTCTACCTACTGTTTAATTTGCAATGTTATACAATTATCAAAATATAAAAATTATTTAATAAATGTCACAAACAAACAAGTCGAGACAGACTTTTCAGTAGGTACTAATTTAATTATTTCGGATACACAACTATTATTATCGATGTCCATAACAGGTGTAGATAAAACAATTTATATTTATCTACACATTGAAAAACATTGTATTCATTTGAATGAATAATGATGTATTTTAATTCAGCTATCTCTAAAATACACTCCATTGTTATTGCCTGAATATTTATAAAGTCTACTAATCGCAATCACTAAGCGTTTCAATTAGTATACATGATTGCGGGATAACATGATTATTTCACGTATGTATATAGGGGTTCAGAAAATAAACACGCGGGATTTACTACATTTATGGTAAAATTCAAATCTGTTCTACAGTGCACCTGATGGTAGACGAAGGTTCCGAGAGAGTTACAATTTTATTTTACAATGATTTAATCTGATATAGCACTGTTCTTTTCATATTTAAGATTTGTTAGTTTACATGAATATACAGGGTGGCTCAATTGAAACAGTCCACCTGAAATATTTTCAGTGCAACAGGTTTTTCCGGAAAACCCCGAAACAGGCCGATTTTCTTTTAATCATAAATTCATGGATGTAGGGTCATTCCCCTAAACGAGGTGGCAACCCCTTCAAGAATCTTAAATGGCAAGGGGGGTTAAATGGTACATAATTTTAAAGGTATTTCAATTCCCTTTACAGACATGCTGAAATCATTCGATCTTAAAGTTAATGTAAAAAACCTGTTGCAAGTGTCGGTGGTGAAATAAATCGAAAAAAAAGTTTTCAAACAAGTTAACGATGTGTTCAAATTGCGAACCATTTACTTCCATACAGTAATAAAACCTTTGTTCAACATTTTCCTGAAGAAGATCGTCTAAAGAAGTCGTTTCATAAATAACCCTTTTTAAATGAGCCTATAAGAAAAATTCCAATGGTGTTAAATAAGGCGATCTTGGGGGCCATTCAATGAAACCCCTTCTACCCATCCAATGTTCGGGAAAATGTTGATTCAAAAAGTTACGTACAGCAGCTGCATAGTGTGGCGGAGCGCCATCCTGTTGAAAAAATACATCATTCTCTGGGATCTGATCGTTGTTATCAAGAATCTCCACAGTGCGATGGTAGATGAAGTCTTGAAGCAAATTGAGGGAAGATTCACCCGTTAAGTCATCAGTTAGAAAAAATGGACCAACAATATTATTTTCCAAAATCCCAACTTTTCTGGATACTGTGAATTGTGAATATTGTTCTCTCATAATTTCAGGATTTGAATCACTCCAGTATCTGCAATTACGTCTGTTGACGTAACCTTTAAGAATTTCGTCAGAAAAGCATCTACAATATAAAAATTTGGGATTGTTCAAAATGTTTTCCCTCATCTGCCCACAAAATTGTATACGGTGATCTGGATCATCTTCATTGAGCTCTTGCACGAGATGAATCTTATAGGGATAGAATTAATGGTTTTTCAAGCTCCTCGGAAGACTACTACGTGGAATTCCTGAAGTTGCTTCTAATTATCTGGCGCTTGAAGTTGGGTCCAGCTCAACATGTCTCAAAATTGCAACCTATGCAGCATCGTCAGTAACAGTGTGTTGCCTTTCATGTTTTTTGTTAGCAACGGATCCTGTCTCCATAAATTTATATATTAAATTAACTATAGTAGAATCATATTCGATGCAAAGTAATAAATCATTGCCTGTCAAGGGAATCAGTGCAACACGTTTTAGGGGATTTTGGAAATTAAATAATTTCTTTATGCATTATGGATTAACAGTTATATATTTATGAAGGACAAAATGAAAAACAAAGGCATCTCCTTCGCACATTGGGCGGCAGGATAACAATACATTTATTACTCCCTTCATTCTCCCTCATATGATTTGTGTCTTGTGTTTGTTGCGGCGGCGCGCGTGCCGGTCCGACGTGGTCAGTTTCGTTTCGGTTGTATTGGTGCTGCGTGTTTTTCGCTTGCGATATTTGTGAGGTTATAACTGTTATAAGTGCAATTATATTTCATTCGGGCTGTATGTATGTTTCACGCTATTATTTGAGAATTTGTGAGTGAAATTTCTTATGCTCCGTAACAAAAGTGTTTTCAGTGTTTTATTTGTGTGCTGTGTGTGTGTTTCGGGCTGTTGTTTGTGAATCGTGAATGCTATTATATTTTCTGTGCTAGTGAAGTGAAGTTTTTTGTATTATTATTGCTCTGTTGTCGTTATATGGAGAAATAGAGGCGGTGCCTGGATGTTCGCAAGCCGGATGTACTGCTGTGGGTACAAAAAAATCTGTATTAAGTTATAGAGAAAAAACGATAATATTAAATGTCTATAATGCTTTAGAAAAGGATCATCCCACGAAACTGAAGACTGGTTTGGTGGAAATGTGTTCTAGATATACTGGAGTAAGCGAATCATCTGTTTTGAAAATTTTAAGAGAGAAGAAAAATGAAGGAGACGTTAAGAAACCTAAAAAAGGGGGTGGAAAGAAGAAATTAATATTAAATGAAGATGAGAAAAGTGCAGTTCGGCATACAGTACATAAATCATAGAATTTATATTTTGTTTATAATTTGTTAATATTTCTTGTTTGATAGAAAAATAACTTATTTTGTTGAGATTGATAGAGAATTGTTGTAAGTGTTTTCATTTGATAGAATCATATCATAGTATTTATATTTTGTTTTTATTCTGTAAATATTTATAGTATATCTGTTATACAAGGTTTTTGCTTTGAAACTTCGTTCNATCATCCCATGAAACTGAAGACTGGTTTGGTGGAAATGTGTTCTAGATATACTGGAGTAAGCGAATCATCTGTTTTGAAAATTTTAAGAGAGAAGAAAAATGAAGGAGACGTTAAGAAACCTAAAAAAGGGGGTGGAAAGAAGAAATTAATATTAAATGAAGATGAGAAAAGTGCAGTTCGGCATACAGTACATAAATCATAGAATTTATATTTTGTTTATAATTTGTTAATATTTCTTGTTTGATAGAAAAATAACTTATTTTGTTGAGATTGATAGAGAATTGTTGTAAGTGTTTTCATTTGATAGAATCATATCATAGGATTTATATTTTGTTTTCATTCTGTAAATATTTATAGTATATCTGTTATGCAAGGTTTTTGCTTTGAAACTTCGTTCGCCTTATAAAAAAAATAATCGTATTGGGGTGCGATGAAGAGATCAGTTCACGTCTGGAACCCTGTTTCTAGAAAAATACCTTTATTCTCATATACTATTTGTTTTAAATGTAATTTATTATAAATCCAATTCGTTATTTAAATTCCACATATGTACTACATTTCACCTCTGTACGCGCCACTGTTTATTGTTCCCTGCTTTACGATCAAGCTCGCCAGGTTAGTATTTGACTTATAACCGACCACTTCGTACACTCGATGCACCTGGCCGACTACAGCTAGTACCAGAACACAGTGCGTATGCTGCGGTATTTCAGATTTTACATTCAATTTCATTTTAAATTTGAAATGGTTCATCTTACGCCTCCTAAAAATGATCGACACGATTTTCCTTTGATAAAAGGCCGACAATTGTTTGCTCTACTTTGCATCGAATACGATCCTACTATACGTAGGGATGGCTGAGATGCCTTTCATTAAAAATTCTTGCAGTCGCCGGGGCTATTTCATTATTTCGAAAATAGAGAGTGACAATAATTTCAATTCTCTCTGCAGTGGCGTAAACCATGATAATTTGAATCGTTTGCTTTTAAATAGCGAATAATAACAAATCAATAGATTTCACTACCTAGACAATTCTGATTGATGTAAAATCGGAGCAAAACTACATGTAAAATTCTAATAAAACCCATCACCTTATCAAGACTTCGATGATAAATCTCATTTTGATAGTTTTTATTATCCGATGAGTTTTTTTATTACTATTTCAAGTCTTTTTTTCGATTTATTTCACCGACACTTCCAACAGTTTTTTTACATTAATATTAAGGCAGAACAAAAAAAATTCAGCATGTTTGTATAGAGAAGTGAAATACCTTTAAAATGATTTTGAAGAATTTTGAAGAGGTTGCCACCCCGTTTAAGAGGACGAATTTATGATCAAAAGAGGTCCTCCTTGAAAGCAAAATCGACCTACATCGGAGTTTTCGGGAAAAACCTGCAATGAAAATATTTCAGGTGGACTGTTTTAATTGGGCCACCCTGTATAACTTTCAGGTGTTAGTAAGACAAGCAAAATACAAGTGTTTGTACAAGCGTTGCTATTTTTTTATTTTAATTAAATTATATTATTAAATATTTGTACACATGTGACTTTAATATTTTATCTTTAATTAAATAATTAATAAGTATTATTAATATACCCATTAATTTTAAAATAATATTCGTTTATTTATTTACTGAAAAAGTTATACATATAGACAGGCTTTATAGAATAGAACAATGTCAACATAACAAAGCTAAATTAACATAAACAAAGAATAAATTCCGTTGAAATTTATACAGGGTGATAAAAAAAGAGTGTAAAATATTTCAGGACGTAATAGTATGAACCAAAATAAGCAGAAAAGTCTTAATAAACATGTGTCCGCAAAGTAACGGTTGCGGAGATATGAACCGCTATTCGTTTTTCAAACATTTCATTTTATTAGGAATAAACCGACAAAGGAAGCTTTTAACAAACAAAAAACAAAGTTACAGAAGATGTTCAAAGTGCCCTCCGTCCATTTCCAAGCAGGCACGACATCTTCGTCTCAACGATATTCGAACTCTTTCGAAAACACCCTCCTTGGTTTGGATTTCTTGACACTTTTGATTAATCCGTAGCTGCAGCTCTTCCAGGCTATTTACAGGAGTACCATACACTAATGTCTTCAAATATCCCCAAACAAAGAAATCTAGAGGGTTCAGATCAGGCGATCTTGGAGGCCATAAAACAGGTCCGGCCCTTCCTACCCATCTATGTGGAAAAGTTTGGTGTAAATGCTCTCTAACGGCCATGGAAAAATGAGCTGGAGCACCATCATGCTGGAACCACATTTGTTGCCTCTGATTCAAAGGAATGTCTTCCAAAAACTCATACAGTGTGTTCTGCAGAAAGTTGAGGTAAGCAGCGCCTGTTAATCGGTTTGGTAAAACAACAGGACCTAGAAACCTGTCACCTACAATACCCATCCAAATGTTTAATGAAAAACGTGCCTGATGTCCAGATTCTATTAGAGCATGAGGATTTTCGTCGGCCCAAATATGCGTATTGTGAAAATTAAACACTCCATTTCTTGTGAACCCGGCCTCATCAGTAAAAAGAATGTTTGCAAGAAAACGAGGGTCTTCAGCATCATGACGTAGAAACCAGCGGCAAAAAACCAAACGTGCTTGATGATCATTTATTGGATTTAAGGCCTGTACTCGTTGCACATGGTATGGATAAAGCAGTTGCTCGTGAAGGATTCTCCAAACAAGAGGACCACTAATTCCTACCTCGGCTGATATTCTCCGCACACTCGTACCTGGATTCTGCTCTACCAGTGCTAGAATTTCTTCTTCTGCTCTAGGAGTGGATACCGACCTTGGTCTTCCGGATAAATGGCACTGTTTGCTCAAGGAACCGGTATCACGCAATCTTTGGTGAATTCTTCCAAACATGCGTTGTGAAGGAATCTGGCGATTTGGATAAGCGTCAACATAAAGACGTCGCGCTTCGGTGGCGTTCCCATTAGCACGACCATACATGAAATGCATGTCTGTTAATTCTGCGTTAGAGTAACCAGCCATAGCGAAAGAAAACTTGTGCACTGAGAACAACTGTCAAATACGTACTGTTTATTTCACTAAACATCAACCAACTATTATAAGAAAATACACAACGTTTTTGCAAAATAAAAAAAGGGGCTAAAAAACATAAAACATTCCATATCTCCGCAACCGTTACTTTGCGGACCCATGTTTATTGAGACTTTTCTGCTTATTTTGGTTCATACTATTACCTCCTTAAATATTTTACACTCTTTTTTTAACACCCTGTATAAGGAATATTGCGGATTCCATACTGGAGAAATAAAATTGACTGAGCATACGCAAAGTACCCACATTTAGTGTATTGCGTTTTATATTTCGGGAATAGAGAACAAAAAATAATCAAATTAATCATAACATAACACTTTATTTTGCAAAATATTATCCATGAATATCAATACACTTTTGCACGCGCTTGAACCAATTGTCGAAGCACTTTTTTATACCGATTAAGGTATGTAACCTCAAAACATGCCTTTTGAACACATCAATCGCTTCTTTGGAAAACGTTGACCTCGTAATTTATTTTTGATGTGCGGGTATAAAAAAAGTCAAATCAGGGTTGTATGGCGGATGACTCATCAATTCGACTTTCTCAGTTCTCAAAAATTTGTCTTGTTTGAGTCCGCATGGAGAATGATGCGTCTTCGGCGATTGGTTTTCCTTATTTTTCCGAAGATTTTTGGCAAATAAAGTACCATTTATTTGCCAATGGTACACTTGCCATATGACCGGTTTTTCTAAAAAAAAAAAACAGGCGACCAGCGAACAACTTTTTGTTGGATTCGGCTCATCTTGAAAGACTCATACAGTCGACTGCTGTTTAATTTCGGGATCATACGCTTATATCCTTGATTCGTGTTACGATGTAATAGACGTGTTCTGAAACACCGCGATCGTATTTCTTTCGACCAATCGAGACAAGTCTTTTTTTGAGCGTTTGTCAAAATTACGTACGAACAAATTTTTTTGGCGCCCAAATGCTCATACAATATTGAATGTATGTTGGTCCCACTAATGCCCAAGGTTGCCTTAATTTTATAATGAATCACATGACGATGTTGCAATATCAGTTCATGCACAGCATCAGTGTTTTCTGGAACAACAATCAATTTTGGATGACTCATAAAATTCGTCAGTGAGTGAACCACGGCCTCGATTGAATTCCGTATACCACCGATATACAGTGATTTTTTTAAGGTGCTTCATCGCCTAAAGTCGAATTAAGATCGTCGATGCACTGCTTTTGAGATAATCCACGTCGAAAGTTGTAAAAAATAATAGCAGGGAAATGTTTAGCAACAAATAATAGCGTCTGTACGTCAAAACGCTCTGAGTAAGTATACCGACAAAAAAGCGTACTTTATAATAGGGACGTTTGTTGTCAGATGGCAGCGCCAGGACCGTCCATACCCAAATCACAGGGTGTTTGTAAATAAGTGCGAAATATTTTAGGAGGTGGTTGCCGAAGTTATTTTTTAAAAAAAAGTTCATATAAACGTACGTCGAAATATGCTTCGTTTCCGAGATTCAGTGTTTGAATTTTAGTTTTTTATTTATTTTTATTAATTATTTCAGAGTTTTAAAGATATTGACTTGAAATTAAATATTTAGAAATATTGACAGAAACCTACTAGATAATGTTTCAATAGAAATTAAAAATACACAACTTGCAATAAAATATGTTTTATTTTTTTTCCTAAAAAATGGTGCATCCTACGAAAAAAAATGAAGTGACCAATTTCATTCAGAATTGATGGCGAATTTCTAAAAAAATATCGAAACTGGAAAAAGTCAGTGGCGTCTCATTTTTTTATTAAAGAATGTTGTGGCATTCTCGCACGAACGCCACTGATGCAAGTGGAAATATTCGGATCACCCCAAAAAATTCACATTTTTTCCCGTCAAAGCGTTTTTCAAATTTCGAATCAATATCTTTAAAGCTCTTGGAAATAATTAATAAAAATAAATAAAAAATTTAAATTTAAATACTGTAGGTATCTCGGAAACGAATCATAATACGACCTACGTTTACATGAACTTTTTTTCGCAAAATAACTTAGGCAACCACCTCCTAAAATATTTCGCACTTATTTACAAACACCTTATATAAGCAACCCTCGTACAGTGCCGGCCC
>NW_019419232.1:8961-9554 GCF_000390285.2 Anoplophora glabripennis | reverse complement strand
ATAATAATAATAATAATAATAATAATAATAATAATGCTTTATTGCCCAACAGTCAAGACCAATAATAGGACAATTACATATAGAACAACTAACAGAAATCTTCATCTACAGTACCTGAAACGATTAATAAAATAGATTTTAAGTTGGTATGATTTATATCACAGAGATGCGACACCATATTAAATAAGTTGCACATATTATACAGGGTGTTTCTAAAATAGGGTTCCAAACTATGCGGCAGCATACCCGAATAGAAGACTTGCTTCTCGATAGGTATTTCAGAGGATCCATCAACGTTTAAGAGAAAATGGTTTGTTTCAACCAAGAGTAAATGATCGTGGCAGAGACAGATTTGTAAGAACACCGGTGATGGAAGAAAATGTATTGAGAGCTGTGCAGGACAATCCAAGGGTTAGTGTAAGAAGTGTCGCACGTATGCATAACATAAGTTTTTCCGTAGTTTGGCGAATTCTTTGCGAACAACTACTTCATCCTTTTCATATCCAGCGTGTTCAAGCTTTAAATCCGAATGACTACGAACCACGTCGGCAGTTCTGCCAATGGTTTTTGCGAAAATCGAGGCGGATTCCGAA
>NW_019419232.1:0-7668 GCF_000390285.2 Anoplophora glabripennis | reverse complement strand
TATTCTAGTTTATTTCTAACGTACGAAAAATACAAAATAATGAGCGACGCGACATTAGTAAACGATTTACAGTTGCGAAGTATAAAACCGTAAGCCTTCATTGCATCATCGACCTTGGACACGATATGACATGAAAAAGATAATTCCTGATCGAAGATCACTCCCAAGTCTTTAATTTTAGTCAAACGATTAATTTTGATGTGATTAATTAAGTAACTATAACAATAAGGTGATTTCTTCTTTGTAAAGCTAATAATATTGCATTTCTTAGCATTTAGATATAAATCGTTCAAATTACACCAGGCTTCAATTTTTGCTATTTCTCCTTGAAGAACGACACAGTCATTTAAGGAGGTAATGTTAGAAAAAATTTTTAAATCATCAGCATACATTAGTTTCCGACAGTTCAGACTAGTTGTAAGGTCATTAACAAATAACAAAAATAACAGTGGACCCAAATTTGAACCTTGAGGTACTCCCGACTTCGCCAAATACTTGACAGAACCGTAACCATTATAAAAAACATATTGTTGTCTTTCGGATAAATATGACTGTAACAGTAAGACTGAATCAGAATTGAAACCAAAGCTGTAAAGTTTTTGCAAAAGAATATTGTGATTAATTATGTCAAATGCCTTTGCAAAGTCGGTATATATAACATCGAACTGAACTCCACTGTCCACCGCTTCCAATGCATAATGGGAAAGAACGGCCAGATTGCTGGTTGTTGATCTCATTTTCATGAAACCATGCTGACATGGACATATTTGTCGAGAAACCGAAGAATAAGTCCTGTTATACAAAATGATTTAAAAAATCTTAGAAAAATTACAGAGGATAGAAATCGGCCTATAATTAGTGATATCAGCGCGATCGCCACTTTTGAATATAGGGCACACTTTCGCCTCTCTCCAACTTATAGGAAGAACTCCTGTTGTAACTGAAAGATTATATATTGCCAGTAAAGGAACCATTAAAACTCTGACCATGTCTTTAACAATGAATGACGGTATACCATCTGGACACCAGGTAAACTTATTTTTTAATATTTTTGATGCCTCAATCACCTCTGCTTCAGTGATGCTTTTAAATGAAATACTACAATTTGCCGAAAACGGAAGAGTGTTGGTATGATTATTAATCTTGGGATCAACAAAAACGCTATGAAAAAATTCTGCAAACGCATTAACAATAATTTTTTGATCATTTATTGATCATTGATTGATAATATTCAGTATGTCCACGGTTAGACTGGAAAAATATTTTTATTTTTCATTTTACAAGAAAAAGGCATTCTTGATTAAAATTTTTTACTTGTCTTTATAATGCGGTTGGCAAGGAGAACTTTTATCTTGCACGTACAGGGTGATCAGAAAATCGGTAAATATAAAAATCGTTCAAGAATAAACTGCCCTTGTTTTTAACAATACAGAAATATGTTATTAAGGAAAATTGTTTAGAATTTATATTGTAATTTTAATTTGTGTATGAACCGACCTACTTTGATAGGAACGGACAGTAAAGAATTTTTATTGTTCACTTTACGAGAAACATTCTTGATTAAAATGTGCGCTTGTCTTTAAAATGCCGTTGGCATGGAGAATTGAAAAGTTTGACAACAACCGTCATAATGAAAAGTTATAGGACTTTTGAGCAATAGTGAGTTATTTTTAATATGCTTACGATGCAGCAAAAAATTTATTTAATAAAGTTCTTCATGCCAATTATATTTGAATGATGAACAAAAGGCAGTTTATTCTTGAACGATTTTTATATTTACCGGTTTTCTGATGAATATTCTCCATGCCAACCGCATTTTAAAAACAAGCAAAAATTTTAATCAAGAATACCTTTTTCTGATAAAATAAACTAATGGCAGAATATAAAAACCTAGCAAAATCAATTAATATTAAAATAAAAGTGGAATAACAATACGCTGCCACTTTATGGCANATATTATATATAGGTGACTTAAATAAAAGATTAGTTCTTCTTCGCAAACAATAAAAAGTATCAGTATTTCTAGAATTATGCCTAGGAACATGAAAATCAATTTTACTCAGCAGCTCAGGACAATCAATTTGACCATTTAATAACTTATAGAGGAAAGTGACTGAGTTTAATTTTCTCCTCAAATCTAAACTTTTAAATTCAAATCTATCAATCAGTTGCCTATATGGTGTACCTCTTTCAGGATAAGCATTATCTATCTTAAAAGATAAATATTTGAAAAATTTTCTTTGCGCTTTTTAAGTAACTCTCTATGGCATAAATAGAATGGATTCCAAACAGTAGAGCAGTATTCTAGTTTATTTCTAACGTACGAAAAATACAAAATAATGAGCGATGCGATATTAGTAAACGATTTACAGTTGCGAAGTATAAAACCGTAAGCCTTCATTGCATCATCGACCTTGGACACATTATGACATGAAAAAGTTAATTCCTAATCAAAGATCACTCCCAAGTCTTTAATTTTAGTCAAACGATTAATTTCGATGTTATTAATTAAGTAACTATAACAGTAAGGTGATTTTTTCTTTGCAAAGCTAATAATATTGCATTTCTTAGCATTTAGATATAAATCATTCAAATTACACCAGGCTTCAATTTTGGCTATCTCTCCTTGAAGAACAACACAGTCATTTAAGGAGGTAATGTTTGAAAACATTTTTAAATCATCAGCATACATTAGTTTCCGACAGTTCAGACCAGTTGTAAGGTCATTAACAAATAACAGAAATAACAGTGGGCCCAAATTTGAACCTTGAGGTACTCCCGACTTCGCCAAGTACTTGACAGAACCGTAACCATTATAAAAAACATATTGTTGTCTTTCGGATAAATATGACTGTAACAGTAAGACTGAATCAGAATTGAAACCAAAGCTGTAAAGTTTTTGCAAAAGAATATTGTGATTAATTATGTCAAATGCCTTTGCAAAGTCGGTATATATAACATCGAACTGAACTCCACTGTCCACCGCTTCCAATGCATAATGGGAAAGAACGGCCAGATTGCTGGTTGTTGATCTCATTTTCATGAAACCATGCTGACATGGACATATTTGTAGAAAAACCGAAGAGTAAGTCCTGTTATACAAAATGATTTAAAAAATCTTAGAAAAATTACAGAGGATAGAGATCAGCCTATAATTAGTGATATCAGCGCGATCGCCACTTTTGAATATAGGGCACACTTTCGCCTCTCTCCAACTTATCGGAAAAACTCCTGTTGTAACTGAAAGATTATATATTGCCAGTAAAGGAACCATTAAAACTCTGACCATGTCTTTAACAATGAATGGCGGTATACCATCTGGACACCAGGTAAACTTATTTTTTAATATTTTTGATGCCTCAATCACCTCTGCCTCAGTGATGCTTTTAAATGAAATACTACTTATACTGCGTATTTTTCTGTCTTCTCCATGTTATTTGTCACATGTTTGTTTTATACTTACTTATTATATAGGTTTAATTTCTTTTTTTTCCTATATTTCTCTATATTGTAATTATTCTTTGTACTATCATTCCGTAACTGGAATTTTGTTTCTGTGGAATGCTGTATCCAAAATAAATAAATAAATAATTTGATGATGATGATGATTGAATGCTGGTATAGGCAATAGATTAAAAATTTTAAAATTTGTATTGTCTTTTTCATTTTGACCTCATTTAAATTTAAAAAATATGTAATAAAATAAGTCGTTGTGAGGTAATTATAGAAAAAATTTGAAATCTAACTTCAGTTGTAGTAATTTTTACAATATTGTAGTCAATTGCAGTGGCAATATGCGTACATCGGCATCACAGTTTTCGCATTTTTATGAACAATTCCTTCATTGTTGTCAGATTCATCTTGAGATATAAGCAAGGTTAATAGCTAGAATCTTTTATAATAAAATAATATTTATGTACAAAATTAATAATCACGCTAAAAATTGTTATTAGAAATTTCAAATATTAGTAATTGATTTATAAATTAAAAAATTATTTCGACAAATATTGTCGGACCCATAAAAAGTTAACTAGTTTCATGTTATCAAAATTTTCAAGTAATATAGTATTAATTCGTGTTTTAGATTTATAAACTATTTTTGTAAGTATGTTTTGCAAGCGAAAAATCGTCTAATTTGTGATAAATCGCTCAATCTTTTAATAATGGTTTCCTTCCGTTTTCTTCAATTAGGTATCGAGGAGACCGTAGCGACCTCTAGCGGAGGATACAAAATCATTAAGAACCGTAACTAAAAAATCACTAATAATATCAATATCAAAGTGTGCCAACAGGCATTTAGGGCATTTCCTAATTTTTTTGCTTAGTGGCATCGTACAAGTAAAATTAAATTTTAAATTAAAATTGGAAAAATATGTCGATAAATTAACAAATTCTTTCACCAAAAGTATTTAAAAAAATATACACTCTTGAGAAATTTCCATTTTCTTTCTAGTTAAAGGAAGCTGTATTATACAGGATGTTTCAGTTCGAGTGAATCAAACTTTAACCACAAATAGAACTCAATAAATAATTCAGAATTGCCTTATAAAGCAAGGGTCTAAGTCTCACCGTTTTCACTGTACGGGCTTGGTCGGTTTTTAAAATTTCATTTCATTTATGAAATATTTACTATGCTTATAACGAATTGATTCAAATTTGGTGTGGTGTTAACATTTACATGTGTGCATAATTTACTGTAAAATTTACAAATTTTTGTGGGTGAGGTATGGGTAGTGAGGTGGGATTTTTTTACTCCAACTTCTACGCCAATGACCTAATAATCATTTGGGATTCATTTTTAGATTCCGTGGATAATTCTACATAAAAAAGATAGGACTTGTTGAAAATCGGTAGAGTGTATCGTTTTACCAAAAATCTCATTTGAATGAGAGACCATTCTTCTGACAAGAAAGGACCCCGCACTAATCTTATGGATTTTGGCCCCCGGTGAATTTCTCTGTAACATTGGGAAAAGATAGGTTTCGACCTACTGATCAAATATCTCCATGAGCACAAAGCCCAAAAATCACTCCTATGGGCCCTACCGGGGGATTTTAGCCCAAAAATGATGGGGCGCGAGGAGATCAAGAAACCAGTTCCGTCGCCGGGGAGAAGGCTGAAAATGGATTTTTGGGGCTAAAATTGTTCTCTCTTTCATATTCTGGGATCAGTTCATGGCTGCTGACCTCCTAAATACCCGAAAATGGAGTGCGAAAGGGGTAAAAACGTGAATAATAAGACATACTATAAAAACGAATGCGGACCTCGCAAGTTGCGCCTGAAAGTTGACAATATTGTGGATTTGAGATTTCAATACATCCTCTCCCCTACAAGGGACAATAAAGGGGTTGGGGGGAGGGGGTGAAAATATGATGTTGTTCAAGCCCGCCTTAGGCGATCGAGACTGGTTTTTGGGGGTTTTTAGGGCCATTGATTCCCTTTTAAAGGTCAGTTCAAACATACTCACCTTCTTAATGTACTGAATTAGCGGCTGGGAGGAGTCAAACTGCAATAAATGATCCAGACCCTTGATAATAGTTATTTATCACATTCTGTTTTGTTCAATACAAAAACAATGTCGGATTTCTCACCTAACAGACTTCTTCTCAGGCCATTGACCCTACGATGGATTCAACAACTCCGAAACTCCCTTTGGACTATATAATAATATGAAATCCACAATGTTGTCAACTTTCAGGCGCAACTTGCGAGGTCCGCATTCGTTTTTATAGTATGTCTTATTATTCACGTTTTTACCCCTTTGGCTATCCATTTTCGGGTATTTAGGAGGTCAGCAGCCATGTACTGATCCCAGAATATGAAAGAGAGGACAATTTTAGCCCCAAAAATCCATTTTCAGCCTTCTCCCCGGCGACGGAACTGGTTTCTTGAGCGATATGTCATCTCCTCGCGCCCATCATTTTTGGGCTAAAATCCCCCGGTAGGGCCCATAGGAGTGATTTTTGGGCTTTGTGCCCATGGAGATATTTGATCAGTAGGTCGAAACCTATCTTTTCCCAAAGTTACAGAGAAATTCACCGGGGGCCAAAATCCATAAGATTAGTGCGGGGTGCTTTAGTTTCTTTAAGACAGGAAATAAATTTTAAATTAATTTTATTATAATGTCACGTATTACCTTAGAATTCAAAACAATATTAAATAATGTTTCTACGTCTACAAAACGACTAGTAAATTTTAAATATAATCCCTTGTGTATTATTTATTGCATTCGTAATGTGGTGAGTTCCTTCTCTGAGCTCATTTTTTTGTTGCCTTGCTCATTCAACGGTCCATTTGTTTCAGACAGATATAATTCCTTTAAAACATTACACCTGCATATTAATTTTAAATCTGCGCTGAGCCTCCATTACATTATGCGTACACAATAATTGCCATGAATAAACAACTAAGCAGTAATAGACTTATCTGTCATCAGGAACTGTCATTTTATTCTTAAGACTTGAAATATTAGTTTGTGTTTGTAAAAAAATTGATGAATATTCAAGATTTTCTTATCATTCAACTGAGATTTTCGGTAAAACGATGCCCTATACCTATTTTTAACAAGTATGCCTTTTTTTTGTGAAATTATCCACGGAATCTAAAAATGATTCCCAAATGATTATTAGGTCATTGGCGTAGAAGTTGGGGTAAAAAAATCCCGCTTTACTACCCATTCCTACGCCACTGACTTACAAAAATTTTACAGTACATTACGCACATGTGTAAATGTTAACACCACACCAAATTTCAATCAATTTGTTATAAGCATAGCAAAAATTTCATAAATAATATGATTTTAAAAACCCACCAATACGGTCCTGTACAATGAAAACGTTGAGACTTAGATTGCTTTATAAGGCAATTCTGAATTATTTATCGAGTTCTATTTGTGGTTAAAGTTTGATTAACTAAAATTGAAACACCCTGTGTATACAGAATTAATATACATATGTATGAATTAAGGTGAATCTATAAAAAAGGTTTTTTCAGGACGTATGAATATGCATTAAAAACTATTCCATATTTATTAACTGTTACTAATGATGGGTGGTCATGGGCGAGAGGATATTAAAATTTTATGTTATAGTTTAATTTTCTTTAATAAAACTTCACATCGTGGTGAACATTACATAAGTTTTTTTCTTTTTTTGTACATCCCTATATCCGTTTTTGAAGGGTGTATTTATTTTACTTCAAATGTTCTAAAATATATAGTTATTTACAGAAATCAAATACATAACGTTTAAAAAAAAGTTTGAACCTAATAGATATTTATGTTAATGTAATGAGACCCACTATAGATAGATACATATATTTTGGACACTTGTACTGGTGTAAATTATATAAAATAAAAGGCAACTAAAACACGAATGCAATACAACGTTTTATCCATAAGCACATCACATATTTGTGGAGTCAGAATTATTGGAATTTAATAAAAAAAATATTCACACGACTTGATATTTCTAACTAGTACGCAATGAAACGTAGTAGGTTTTGTTATACCTACTGGCTGGTATGTTACGTTGTTTATTATCAATTATTTAATAAAATTTTATTAAAAATGCAAAAAAAGTAATTGTGTTACTGTGGCTGTTTTTGAAGATGCTCAACAAGCAATTTTCCATTTATTGCCAGCGAAATCCAGGGAACATTACGAAAAAG
>NW_019419231.1:0-9347 GCF_000390285.2 Anoplophora glabripennis | reverse complement strand
AAGCAGATTTTTCAGGTATATTTTTGTTATTATAAAGACAGAAACACGAAAAAAATATTTCCTCGACCTTCTAAAAAATAAGTAAATGATTCCTTAACTCCCGTTAATTAGGCGCCCTACTTTGCATCCCATCTGCATACTGGCAATGCGCTGGCGCACCACAGAGTGTTCCAACGTTGAAGCGAAACAGCTGATTTCTCCAGTCGTCTTGAATTTTGCAATTGATTTCAAAATCAAAATGCAGCGCAGCCTCCTAACTTTATTAACAACGTGCTATGGACGGATAAATGTTTATATTTAAATTTTTAGCGGTACTGGCATCTTAAATAGGTAGGCTACTCTTTGAAAAGCAATAAGTCGCACAATAAGGTGTACGTATTACAAACTGAATAATGAATTAAACATAAAAACGGACGATATTATAAATTATAAACTGCAATTCGAAAACAATCATTATCATTATACATTTGTTTTTATTAACAAATAAATAATACTAGTTAATAACTTAATACTTAAAAAGTAAAAAAAAAAATATGTTACTCATTTAAGTGTATAGATAAAAAGGTCTGGTATTGTTCANATGAATTGAACATAAAAACGGACGATATTATAAATTATAAACTGCAATTCGAAAACAATCATTATCATTATACATTTGTTTTTATTAACAAAATAATAAATAATACTAGTTAATAACTTAATACTTAAAAAGTAAAAAAAAAATATGTTACTCATTTAAGTGTATAGATAAAAAGGTCTGGTATTGTTCACTATTAAAAACAGTAAAAGCTAGGTTAGTGACCGAATACGGTAGGTCAAGATTCACTCTCGATAAACCTTTGTAGGTCTGCGGTCAGGAACGGTCCGAAAAGGGAAAAATCAAATGATTTGATTTTTTTTCAGCGTAAATATGCATTTACATTTTTTAAATCGCGTATTCGTATTCTACTCATTTTCCCTATATTCCCTTAAAATTAATGACATTATGACTAATACTAATCACCCTGTATAAACCAACAGCAAAACCCGTACATATGATTTTTTTATCATTACATACTTGCCTACGTTGCCAAACTCAACGATTATACTTATAGTATGTACGTAGAGAAAACCACGAAACACCCTGTATATGGGAGCGCTTGAAATTACTTTCTTAGTTTGAAATTATTTTCTTCAACAACAGTCTGGATCCGATTTCGACAATCGAAATCGTTCTGGCGCTAGGCCAAAACGGAGTTTTTAAGAACCATTGTTGTTTTGTTGGCCCTACTATTTTTAGGTTCGCGCACGAGTTTACTTCCATAAAATTGTTTTATACACTAACCGAGATACTTGTTAGATTGAAAACAAACTCCGGATGTGCGGTGTTTATTTTGACAAATCTAACGCACATCAATCTGTTATAAAATTGCTATTCATCCATCCACAGGCCACTTTATTAAAACCGTAACGGCCACAAACATTTGAACAATTAAAAATTGGCAAATTATATTTATCAGAGACTACTCGGTTATCTACACCAGAGTGTTACACGATGTACACCAATATTAAAAAATACGGACAAACAAAAGCTCCAAATCGGGAATCTACAAATATATATTTTTTGTGGCATTTCTTAAAACGTTTTTCTTTTCTTTTTGAGTACTTTGACTAAAGGTTAATTTAAAATTTATTTTCAACTTTTTGATGATATACGAAGGAGAAGTTAACCGTATATACAGGGTGATTCAGAACTTATCCAAAAAAAAAAATTCTGGATGTACAGGGGACCCTTACAAATACAATTTTGTAAAGAAAAAATCAAAAAGGTCAGTTCGAAATTGATTTAAAAATACACTTCTGCACGGCACTGGAAACTGGTCCACTGTAAAACCTGACCTCGCACAATTCAAACGGACAAAAGGAAAGAAATATGTAAATAGAATTTTATCGCACCTATTTTATATCGGCAANTGTATCACCCTTTTTAACACACACGCCACTGGTTAAGAGTTCCCTAGTAAATAAAGAACTATCTTCATCCTTGTTTAATAGCAGGATGTCTCAAGTTGTGGAAAATCAAAACAATTCCTTTGCAATGCATAGGGAATTACTTGTCTAATCATTCTGAGGTCTTTGGATGAAGATAAGACATAAAAATATCACCAGAGTGGATTAAAGCGTTAAAGTAAAATCTCAGGTCAATAAAGATAACTGTGGGTTGTTACTTGGACAGGATTCTACAAGAAAGAAGAAGAGATCATAGCCCTCGTACTATGTGAATATAATGGCCTACTCAGTGTGCACTATCTACTGGAAGAGAATACTGGAAACTACTTAAGGGTGCATTATATAAGGCGAATGGCTTTAATTACAAGGGTGAAGTTAGAATGGCACAGATTTGCTTTTTCCTTACCTCTGTTACTGGTAGAACTGGTATTTTTATATTTTTAACGATCTCCTCATGAACTGCCTGTTGTACTGATACTCTCATCTCCTGCTACCCGGCGAAGAGACAAACGGAATTTTTGGACACCTCCCTTATTGCGCCAACCTCCAAGGAGTCTTTGGAGGCTTTGAACTGAGCCTAGTTGCACTAAATATGTTTTGAGCACTCGAGTATAGTTACCATTTTATCTGTATCACGGTGTTCTTTATGGCTTTGCCTTGCTGGTACTGGTTTTGAGGCTCTCCTAATTTGGAAACTTCTTGTATAGGCCTCCTGTGAGTACATATTGGTTTAGAAGCATCTAGGAGCTTATCGTCACCTGAGTGGTGGGGACTCTAGACAGGTCCTGCGGAGAGTCGTCCGGGTTTCCTAGGATTACATTTTGACCGGAATGGACGTAAATGGATTGGAGACGACTTTGTAGTTGCGATTGGAAAAAGATGAGTGACTATAGTACTGTGAGAATCCACAATAGACCTACCAATCTTCGGAGTGGTCAAAGGTATTACATATATTTAAAATACACGGTTTCAGTACACAAAGTTATAAAGGGGCTTAATTTTTCACTGAAACACTAAAATTTCTGTTCATAAAAATATATCTTTTTTACGTAGATGAAAAATATATTTAATAATTTATGCGTTTACGCAAGGTATCTTCAAAGTGTAGTAGACTTTATAAATGAACACATTTTATGATTTTTACCTGACTAAGAACCTGTCACTTTTGTCCAATGGAAAACTTAATTATCATATATTTTAATCCGTTGTCGTTTTATTTCATCTGCGGCTTACCACTGGCCAGCAGTTGCGCTTCCAGGAAGGAAGTCCGGCTGCACAGGGAGTTGCATAATGCGCTGGCATGGCAAGAGGCGATGTGGAGTTTTCAATTAGAACAGTGGTGGTCGCATACCAGAGAACAGTGCCAACTCCGGCCACCCATTACGGTTTCCGGTCGGCTTCTCTATTACACCTGAATAATTTTCAATTTTCACATTCTCAGATTAGAACGAAATTAATGCCTAATGAACAGCCTTCCCTTTTCTTTGGGGTGTACATGCATATTCATATAGAAAAAGGAACAAATTCCATTAAATGTGGTCGAAACGTGTTCGTGTTCCGACGATTATTGGGTAGTTTTGATTTACTGGGAAATACTAATTGGAAATACGTGTACCCCTATTTTATTGCTAATGGTTGCGAGAATGCAGTAAAGCTACGCTGCTGAAACTGATTCCATTGCTGCGAAAATTCAGTCGGATTTATAATAAATAAATAACAAAGATTGGCATTGTGAACTCTATGGATATATTATTGAAATGAACTTAGAGTAGTCAAGTGTTAAGTTAAGAAGCCTCTTATACGCGTCTGACTAAATAATCGGCCACGTACATAATTTCAACAAAATTTAACCCGTGACATCATGGGGGTAGGGGGGATTAAAAGCATAACTGTTAAAAGTCGTCGTTTTTAATAATGTTTCACATGCAGGATGATCCCGAATTATCCTACAACAATTTATCAGTGCATTCTACGGCTAAAAATAAGTTCACGTATAATTTTTTTTTTAAACTAGCTTTTAGTGACGTCATTTTATTTTCGTATTCTTCTCAGTTTATCCTTTCATTTGATACCCATATCATGTGGGCGTATAAAAAATAACTGATCCGCCATCTTTGGGAGTCTGCCATATTGGATTTAAAATGACGTCACTTAGTTAACCATGCATTGTTATCCAAACTAGACGTGTATGCAAAATTTCAGCTCAATCGGTTGGGGATAAGTTTTAAAATTCAGTTAAAACATTTGACCCATACTAACAAGGCAAGCTAAATAAAAGTGTGTAATAATAAGAAAATGTGTATATGAACAAGGCGTAGTAACGTTTCTTAAATTCATATAACCCTTTAAATGTTTCTAAAAGTTGTTTGTTCCAGATATCTCCGAAAGTGTTGAAAATAAAACAATGAAGTTTGATGAAAGTTACTGTCAGATTTTTAATGTTCTTAATGGTGGAAAACAATTTTTAAATTTGAATCTGCAGTGGTACTAGTGGGGTTTTGAGGGAGGGATATTTTTGTGAATATTTCCACTGTTTGATCTAAACATTTGAAATTTTTGATAATTTTACAGTAAAAAAATTCTCTTCCGAAAGGTAGCATCGGTTAGAAGCAAAATTAGCTTAAGAATTATGTTACATGCCACAAAAATGTCTGTTCTAAATTGTAAACCACTCGAATTAATAGCAAGTTATGAAGAATGGGAGTATCGACAAATTAGAAATAATATGTGATCATGAAAGAATAACACTATTCCAAAAATGTAGAAAAACTGATAGGTACTTTGAAAAATTAAGTCACTGAAACTTGTACGTAAAGACAATGTTTGATAAGATCAGTATGATAATTAACTATGTTTTTCATTCGTCAATTAAACATACAATATTTTTTATGCAATATTTTCCTAAAATTTTACTACTTATAGATTGTAACAATTTTAAGTAAAAATATTATAACTTTGTATTTTTAACAAACAGTTTTGTGATACCTTATTGTTATACTGGGTGATTCTTCTTCTTCTTCGTCTAGTGGTTGGTCCTTTTAAAAGTCCCATAGCACTGCGGCCTAATTAGGCCTATTGTGCGTCCCACTACTAGTCCTATTCAGCAAGTAGATTTGTCCTTTTTACAAAGTCCAAAAGCTTCCTTACTGACACTTCTCTCAGCTCCTTGGGTTCCAAATAGGGTCTCCCAAGGAGCGCCATTTTGCTACGTGCAAATCCCGAGCACTCGCCCAGGATATGCAGAGAAGTTTCATCCGCCGATTCACATCCTCGGCAGACCGGACTGTCTACAAGCTTTAGCTTATCTAGATGTTTCCTAAAGTGACAGTGTCCCGTTATGAGTCCTGTCACTCTCCTGAGCCGGATTCTGTTCAAGCTCAGTATCATTCGCTCTTTCCTTCGAAGAATACTCCATGAGTTCCTTAGAATGGCTATGTCTTGGCCTTGAAGTCCAGTATTTCCTGTGTTCTGTCTCAGTCCATTTGCCCAGAGCCCACCAGACCACACTGGGAGATGTGCCACAGAAGGGTTCCGGGCCAATGAACTCAGTTTCGGACCCCTTCCTAGCAACTTCATCCGCTTTCTTATTTCCACAAATGCCTTTGTGCCTTGGCAACCAACACATTCTGACTGTATTGTTTGGTGGCCAGTTCAGTCAGCATTTGTAAACAATCCCACACCAGTTTTGAACTTATCTTGTGTGCGCCTAAAGCTTTNAGCGCTAATGGAGATATTTAGTGATATACGGTTGACAGCATTGCGTTTCGTATAATCTCCTCTGTAACCACATGTTCTTGGATTGTTGATATCTCATATAGTTTTCGTGATATTGTTATTTGAGTGCAACGTAAAATTTTGCGGGAAACTGGGGAAAATCAAGGAAACGTTTGGTCTTTTGAAACAAGCTCACGGAGATGATGCCCTGGGTCGTACGCAATGTTGCGAATGGTTTTTACGATTTAAAAGTGGTCGTCAGTCAATTGAAGATGATCCTCGACCAGGAAGGTCTTCAACTTCAACTGATGGCTCCCACTTGAATTGAGATTAGCATCTCAATTGAGCCATGCCATGAAATTTAAACTGAAAACTTGAACATGCATCGAGTTGCAGCAATATTCTTCTTCTTCTTCTTCTAGTGGTTGGTCCTAATAAGTCCCATAGCACTGCGGCCTNAATTACGTTTTTTTAGGAAACCCCTTGCTCTAATAAAGTCTAAATTGTATTTCTAGTAAAGAAATCCTTTAACTTTTTTTGAGAAAACAGTGTCTAGAGTTATTTTACATTTTGTGGAGTATTTGGCAATGTAATATAAGAAAATGGTTCGATTCTTGTATAAAATAAAATATATATTTTTTCTAGTTACAAGTACTGACCAAAAAAACACCCTCTACGAGGTCTGTTCAGAAAATAATCTAACTCTTTGAAGTAAGCGCTAATGGAGATATTTAGTGATATACGGTTGGCAGCATTGCGTTTCGTATAATCTCCTCTGTAACCACATGTTCTTGGATTGTTGATATCTCATATAGTTTTCGTGATATTGTTATTTGAGTGCAACGTAAAATTTTGCGGGAAACTGGGGAAAATCAAGGAAACGTTTCGTCTTTTGAAACAAGCTCACGGAGATGATGCCCTGGGTCGTACGCAATGTTGCGAATGGTTTTTACGATTTAAAAGTAGTCGTCAGTCAATTGAAGATGATCCTCGACCAGGAAGGTCTTCAACTTCAATTGATGGCTCCCACTTGAATTGAAATTAGCATCTCAATTAAGCCATGCCATGAAATTTAAACTGAAAACTTGAACATGCATCGAGTTGCAGCAATATTCTTCTTCTTCTTCTTCTTCTTCTAGTGGTTGGTCCTAATAAGTCCCATAGCACTGCGGCCTGGTTAGGCCTATTGTGCGTCCTACTACTAGTCCTATTCAGCAAGTAGATTTGTCCTTTTTACAAAGTCCAAAAGCTTCCTTGCTGACACTTCTCTCAGTTCCTTGGGTTCCAAATAGGGTCTCCCAAGGAGCGCCATTCTGCTACGTGCAAATCCCGGGCACTCGCCCAGGATATGCAGAGAAGTTTCATCCGCCGATTCACATCCTCGGCAGACCGGACTGTCTACAAGCTTTAGCTTATGTAGATGTTTCCTAAAGTGACAGTGTCCCGTTATGAGTCCTGTCACTCTCCTGAGCCGGATTCTATTCAAGCTCAGTAGCTCATTCGCTCTTCCCTTCGAAGGATACTCCATAAGCTCCTTAGAATGGCTATGTCCTGGCCTTGAAGTCCAGTATTTCCTGTGTTCTGTCTCAGTCCATTTGCCCAGAGCCCGCCTGACCACACTGGGAGATGTGCCACAGAAGGGTTACGGGCCAATGAACTCTGTTTCGGATCCCTTCCTAGCAAGTTCATCCGCTTTCTTATTTCCACAAATGCCTTTGTGCCTTGGCAACGAACACATTCTGACTGTATTGTTTGGTGGCCAGTTCAGTCAGCATTTGTAAACAATCCCAGACCAGTTTTGAACTTATCTTGTATGCGCCTAAAGCTTTAATTGCAGCTTGACTATTAGAGAATATATACCTATATGAGTTTACGTTTATAACCTCTACGTACATTCTCTGCCAGACACGCCATTTTCGCGAAAATTTCTGCTTGGAATAAGGTAGGGAACTCCCCCAGACTGTAGCTTGCACTCCATCTGCATATCTGTCCATATATTCCTGCACCCGCCCCTCTGGTCATTTTGGAGCCATCTGTAAACCATACTAGGCTACACCTTTCCAGGGTATTAAACCTTTCCTCCCATTTGCTTTGATCCTCTATTCGAGTCTCAAATGGCTTGTGGAAGTGAAACCTTGGAACCATCTTGTCAGATACCATCCCAAAAGTTGGTTCCGACATAGATGTGTCTACGATCCTGGAATGGGAACCACCTCTCCAGTCGTTGTTATTCCTGAGTCGATATGCTGCTAGCCGCGCTTCTCTTTCCACCACTATATGCAGCGGTGGTAGATTTAGTATGACTTCTAGTGCAGCTGTCGGGGTCGATGCCATCGCCCCCGTTATACCTAAACAGGCCAATCTCTGAATTCTATTCAGTTTTTCCCTCGCTGTGGTCTGTTGTGTTTTTTGCCACCATACCACAGCACCGTAAAGAATCCTAGGTCTTACTATCGACGTATACAACCAGTATGACATCTTTGGTTTTAGTCCCCAGGTGCTCCCAATAAGGCGACGGCATACACACAATGTCTGCTTCGCCTTACTCACCACTTTTTCCAAGTGCGCATTCCAGGTAAGCTTATTATCCAGTACCACTCCTAGATATTTTACTTCCCTGGAAAGCCTAATGCTCCTCTCCCTATTATAGGTTCAGATAGTCCAATTAAATTCCTTCTCCTGATGAAGGGTACTACAACCGTTTTGTCAGGGTTTACTGACAGTGCCTGCCCCTTACACCAGTCATCCATCCATTTCAAAGCCTCTTTCATGAGTTCTGAAACGATAATATTATGTTTCCCGACTATGAGAACGACTAAATCGTCCGCATAGCCTTATGTATAAAATCCCTTTCGATTAAGGCCCTCCAGTGCGCCGTCCATCACTAGTCCCCATAACAAGGGAGACAGTACGCCTCCCTGGGGGCAGCAATATTACTTTCTCGTTTGATAATCTAACAACAGAAAAACAATCGTATGGACATTTGTCAGCAGCTCCTACGACATTGAGACAAAAATTTAGTCGCCACAATGGATTGACAAAGGATCTCCACGCCCCAAAAAAGTACGTTGGTCTCGATCCAATGTCAACGTGATGCTGACTGTTTTTTTTTAGACTTTAATGGATTTAAGCATTTTGAACAAATCAGGAGTCTTTCACCATGACAATGCGCCCGCATACTCAGCTTTGTCAATTCGTCAGTTTTGTGTCAAAATCAGATTACTGTTCACTATTTTCCTTCACCTTCCTTACTCGCCAGATTTGGTCCCCTGCGATATATTCTTATCTCCGAAATTAAAATCAGTGCTGAAAGGACGCCATTTTCAGACTATTAATGACGTCAAAGCAATTTCATCACTGACTTTAAAGACCCTTTCAAATAAAGCTATCCAGGACTGTTTCGCGAAATGAAAACACCGCTGGGAAGTGTAATTAGGGGAAGGGAGTATGTTGAAGGGACAAGGACCAATAATGTATCAAATTAATAATAGTTTATTTTCTGAAGAGACCTCGTACCTACTTAGAAAACTGTCGATTCGAGAACTTATTTGTTATAAAATCACGTTCTGTATAATTTATAATGTTTTTGGAGTAGAGAAAAATAATTTCTTACATTTCAATATTCTTGTTTTCGCTCTGTCAAT
>NW_019419230.1:57386-58369 GCF_000390285.2 Anoplophora glabripennis | reverse complement strand
ATATCGAAAATTCAATAACATTCTGCAGATTAAATGTATTGCATCCTAGTATAATTAAATCTAGCGACTTATTTCTAGAAATCCAGAAAATCGAATTTCATTATGGTACCACCTTGCTTTTTGAAGTCAAATATGAAAATATTTTAAATTTTGAGTCACTCTTAAAAATTCATTGCAAAATAGACCCAAATCGAATAACATATTTCTTTTTTCCCTATCTATTTTGAAAAAGAATATGACTTATTTAATATGCTATCTATACCAACAAGGCATGAATCAGAATACTTAACGATAATTCCAAACACGAAACTTGTTTTAAAAGCCAAAAATGAAGGCACAATTAAACCTCTATCCGACATGTGTACCCAAGGTAAATGGTATCACTGTCCGAACAGTCTACAAGCCAATTACAGAACACCCTGTGAAGAAAATATTCTCTTAAATCAAAACTCTAGCGGTTGCCGTTTCATTCGATTAAAAATCGATGAAAATCACATCGAAACTGTACCCGAAATTAACCAATATTTGGCTGTATTTCCAAAAGAAGAGAAAATCGAAGCCCAATGTCAAAAATCGATTGAAACTATATCACTTACAGGTATCTACCTAATTAAGAAAGACTCCTGTAACTTAGTATTCAAAGGACGAAAATTAAATTTTCAAGAAACAAGTTATGGTAAACCACTCATAGTTAATACAGTTCATCTTCAGTCAAAAGTTCATACTCGTCCCAAATTTAAAGTGGAACTAAATAAACTAAATCTTAAAGAGTTACCTACCGATCCTATGATGCCGATCGAAAATGAAGAAGAAATTCACAAATATCACTTGCCAAGTCTTTGGACCATCATCCTGTATATTTTACTAGCAACCACTGCTGTATACATCTGCATAAGATGGAAGAACAAAAGGGCAACAAAGAAGAATAAGGGCAAAGAAAATAAATCAAATCAAGACAAAGGCAAAGAAGAAAATAAAATCAG
>NW_019419230.1:33258-56645 GCF_000390285.2 Anoplophora glabripennis | reverse complement strand
GATGAACAGCAGGGGTAGTTTGCATCAGTTTAAATCCGTTTTAGACCAATAGAAAAAATTATTCGTATGATTAGAGAAAAAGTAAAAACTTTTTATTTTAAAATGTTAATTCTAGTCAGCACAGAAATTTTTCGCACACTAGGGGGTTGTTCACCCCTTAAAAAGAGAACTTAATTTTGTCAATTTATTTACATAAATCATATTTTTAATTTTTTTTAACAAATATGAATTTTTTATATACCTATAAAAATTGTTTGAAAAATATAGTCTGAAATAAAAAATAAGGGTAGCAACCCCCAAACACGAAAACACTAATGAAACAACTGGTTTTTTATAAGAAGTAATTTTGCATTTTGATTCGTTCCAAAATATTGATGAGAACCCCATATATTTAGAAAAATCTGTTTTGAGCAGGGGCGAAGATGTATTTCACCCTTAAACATGTTTTTCCGCCGAAAAAAAAATACGTCTTTTAATTTTTGTTTTGTTTTGTGTGGTATTTCCCCAAATTCATGCTCAATAAATTAACTTTAGTAGCAAACTGTTGTCATGAAGCATTAATAAGTTTTAATTGTAATGGTTTCGTTCTGCCGGTAGTCTGTTGTTATGAAACATGAAACAAATACCTACAACGTAGAGCGCAAACTCGTAAATAACGGGTACGTACAACATAAAATAGCGGCCGTGTTTCGTTTCATTTCATTACAATTAAATAACATGTTTGTTTGACGGATACTTATGTTATTACGGCATGTTATTTACAAATGTTATTTCTAACATAACATTTTAACGTAAATGGGATACATACTCGGCCTGAATACCTCCGAATTGTTTATAACTGCATCGATTTTTCTCAAAATTTAGAATTAGGCTCATCTTACCCTTCACTTCAAAACTTATATATGCGGTAGGTGTGCTTTTTGTTCTTAAGGGGTGAAAACCACCCCTTATTGGAAAAAAAGAAAAAATACAAATTTAAGCGTTTTATGTAATTAAATCTTTTTTATTTAGACAGTATGAGTAATTTCATGTGCTATATAACATGAAACTTAATGTATCCCAAATTTTCAACCCGGAAGAAACTTTAAAAACCACCCCTTTGGATGAAAATAATATAAAAAAAAATTTTCAACTTGATACGTTTTACTCATCCATTTTTATCAAATTAAAATTGATTTCTTGATTAAAAAAATTTTTTCATCGATTGCGACTTTTCAACCCTTGAAAAATACCCCTTCTTTCGAAAATAAAATGAAAAAATATTGAAAGAGTAGAAACATTTTGAATGTGCATTCGTATTAAATAAACATTTATTCCCTTCTTATAAAATAATTTTGAATTGATTGCAACTTTTCAACCCTTAAAAACTACCCCTTATATTTATATATATGTGGGTTCCGATAATTCGCCGCGATACAATTTGCGGAATTAACTAATTATTTTTGTATTTTGATTCCTGTCGCCGCTCCCTCAGAATGCTAGTCCAAACTAGGTCTTGGCCCGAGCAAGCGGGACGGCGGAACGACATTCCGTAAGAAAACGCTCAAGACAAGACGTTTGTTTGTAGACGCGCAGCGAGAGCGTACTAGTTTAAACATTTCCTTATATTAGTTAAACTGTTAAACATTTCACATACCGTTAATAAACTTATAGTGCCAATTTTTATGTCTAACTGGGATTAATAAAATTAGGTGTATTTTGGTTAACTCAGTGTCTTGACTTTACTTGAACAACCAAACCCACCACTACATATTTTGGGGGCTGAGAAAGTGACCTCTCGCATAAAGCCATTAAGCGACAGAATTTAGATTTTTGACTGTGCCGAAGTTTCCGTAATTTTGTTGAAATAAGTTGCCAACGAATTAAAAACTCCTGTTTCACTGGACGAATACCAAAGTAGTTGAGACGTGATTGGATATTTGGTTACACTACTGAAGTCACAGAACATTTGGATATATTTTATGACCGAAGTCGATAAGAACGAGCACCCAGGTACCTAGAAGGTAACAGCGATAGCCAACGCCGATGCCTGCCCTATAGTCGCTCAACTGTTTGCCTGTTTATAAGCCGTCCAGCCGTTTACCTGCCGGTGACCCTGGTTTTTATGAGCAGAGACCGATATACAAAAAACACTGGTAGACACTTTTTCTACAAAACTGTAACTGAAGATTTTCCCTATTTATTCCGTACGCAGTTGTTCTTCGAGAAGTCGCCGGCGTCCGAGGAGGGAAGAAGTTTATAAACTGTTAATTATTATCTTGTTGATGTATTTTTGTTAATTTTAAAATTTCGGTCGTATTGTATGTTGAATAATATTTCAGGGTGACCTACATTCTCGCTGAGTCTACAATGATTTTTATATTAGCTGTTAATTAAATAATTTAATAGTACGAACGATTATACACTGATAAAAAAGGTTTTGTTAGGCGACATTGATGTATTTTTGTTAATTTTAAAATTTAGGTCGTATTGTATGTTGAATAATATTTCAGGGTGACCTACATTCTCGCTGAGTCTACAATGATTTTTATATTAGCTGTTAATTAAATAATTTAATAGTACGAACGATTATACACTGATAAAAAAGGTTTTGTTAGGCGACATTGATGTATTTTTGTTAATTTTAAAATTTAGGTCGTATTGTATGTTGAATAATATTTCAGGGTGACCTACATTCTCGCTGAGTCTACAATGATTTTTATATTAGCTGTTAATTAAATAATTTAATAGTACGAACGATTATACACTGATAAAAAAGGTTTTGTTAGGCGACATTAGTAAAATCGCGAATAATATTAAAAATAATACATATAAAGCTGTCAAAGCGTTGCATGTCGTAGCATTTGGTGAGGAGAGTCCACCTAGACGGATTAGAAAAAATTTAAGGGAATTTGACGGGTTTAACCTAGACGAAAAGTCAGATGAATTCGAAGCTAAGGTTGCTAATGCTCTGACTAACTTAGAAATAGCAGATCTTCTTGCTCTATGTCATGTTTTGAATCTAAATTATTCAGGGACTGAGGAAGAAATTGCATCAATATGTATATTTTTAAACAAGCTAAAAGACAAAAGTGGTGAAGACGAAAATGAGGAAGACCATGACGAGAGTGACGAAGAAGCTGAAGGGAGTGTGAATGAAGACGAAAAAAGACGCGAACAAAGGCCTCGCCCATCTACTTCAAGGTCGTCACAATATAATTCGGAATCAGATGATGATTTACCTAATCGGTTTCAAAATTCTGCAAGATGTGACCATAGACGAAGAGGTATTCAGGAAAATAGGTCGTTTGCTTTAACGTTTAGAGATATTGAGGATTCGATTAGAGTGTACGACGGTAAAGACGGTTATCTGATTGAGAGGTGGATTGAAGATTTTGAAGAAACAACGTTGTTAATGGAATGGAATGACAAAAATTAGTATTTGCCAAAAAATCTCTCAGGGGTATGGCTAAAATGGCTATTCAGTCAGAAAAAGATGTCACATCGTGGGAAATACTTAGCGAACTTAAAGAGAAAATTAAGTTGTATGAGAAGATAAAGTCGAAAAATTATGGATATACACCAAGAGAAAATCAAAATTATAATAAAGTGAACAAAGAGAAGCAAATAAAAGTCGAAGCAGGAAAATCAAGTGACGCTAATTCAAAGAAAACTGCACAGCCTGTGCAACAGTTTCAATTGTGGAACGAAATGCCACAAATCAAAGGATTGTCCATCCAAGCAAAAAGGTACGAAATGTTTCAGCTGTAAGGATTATGGTCACATATCAAGTATATGTCCCAAGAAATCGACCGATGTCGAAAGACCACAAGGGAATGCCACAGTAAAAGCTATTGTAAAAAATAATATGGTCACTTTAACTATCAACGGATGCAAGCTACATGCACTTTTAGATACCGGAAGCGATATTAATGCAATCAGAGAGGAAGTCTATAAGAATCACTTGAGTAACATACCTTTAATTAAAAATTGTATAGTGATATCTGGTATTGGTACACAAAATTTAAAAACGATGGGTTCTTTGAATATAAATGTTTTTGTTAACGCTGAGGACTTCATTTTAACATTTCATATTATACCTATAACATCAACTGGTTTTAAAGCAATAGTAGGTAACCCACTACTAGATCATGCCGAAGTACATATCACTAGTGATGGTATAATAAACAAGGCCAAGCAAGATAATTTTTTAATGCAAATCAATTTAGTAGAAGCCGATAAGGAACCCGATGTGCATCATATCCAGGATTTGACCAACAGACGGACTTTGCAAGACATGGTGAACAACTACAGAACAGGGAAGACGGAGACTACTGGTGCTGAAATGAGAATAGTGTTGAATAATGAAGAACCGATTTATGAAACTCCTAGGCGTTTGCCCGTACCCGAAAGACGAGAAGTGGATAAATAAGTTGAGGAATGGTTATAGCAAGGTATCGTCAGACGAAGCTCATCAGATTTTGCAAGCTCCGTTGTTCTGGTTCGCAAGAAAGATGGAATGCATTGATTATACGAGAGTCAATAAGAAAATAATCAAATATCGTTTCCCGCTACCACTCATTGACGACGTCATAGATAAGCTACAACGCGCACGTGTTTCAGTACGATAGATCTCAAAAACGCATTCTTTCATGTGACAGTTGAAGAAAATAGCCGTAAATATACGTCCTTTGTTACATACAACGGTCAATTCGAATTTTGCAGAGTACCTTTTGGCCTTTGTAATAGCCCAAGCGTTGTTCAGAGATATGTCAACCGAGTTTTTCAACCCCTTATGAACAAGGATTATGCTATCCTTTATAAGGATGATATTATAATACCCCCGAAAGATGAAATAGAAGGCTTAGAAAGACTTAAACTTGTATTAGACTTAGCTAGTCGGTATGGCCTTGAACCGAAATTTAAGAAATGTCAGTTTTTACGGAAACAAGTTCAGTTTCTTGGTCATGTAATCGAAAATGGAACAATTCGACCAACCTTAGCGATTAAAAATTTTCCGATTCCGGCAACAGTGAAACAAGTACAAAGCTTCCTTGGGTCAAGTGGATATTTTAGGAAATACATTCCTCTGTATTCCCAGATCGCGAAGCCGTTAACTGATTTATTAAGAAGTGGGTGTACTTTCACCTTCGGAATTGCACAGCATCAAGCATTCGAGAAACTCAAGACAGCACTTATGAACAAACCAGTCCTTAATATTTACCAACAGGATGCACGCACGGAATTGCACGTAGACGCTAGCAAATACGGATTTGGATCTACGCTTTTACAAGGTGACGATGGGAAGCTACATCAAGTACATTTTACGAATAGGAAGACGACAGTTGCGCAAGAAAAATTACATAGTTACGAGTTAGAAGTGTTGGTTATAATCGAGTCGGTCTAGAAGTTTAGAATTTATCTATTGGGAACTAAGTTTAAAATCTTGACTGACTGTGAAGCATTTAAGAGGACAATGGAAAAAAAGGGATTTAACTATGAGGGTAGCAAGATGGACATTATTGCTCGAAGAATTTGAATACGAGATTGAGCATAGAAAAGGAGATAGGATGCGCCACGTCGATGCTCTTAGCCGATATCCATCGATATTAATTATAGAAGAAGTTGTACTGCGTAGAATTCAAGGTGCGCAACAACAGGATACAAATGAAATGACTGAAATAATTCGAACTGCCCATGAACCAGGCCATTTCGAAATAAAAAAAACCGAAAGCCTAATTAATAAAAACTCCCAAAGGTTAATAAAAAGATCGAAGAATACATATCTGCCCGTGTTCCGTGTATTCTAGGAAATAGAAAACAGGGAAGCCAAGAAGGTTTATTGAATCCTATTCCAAAACAAATCATGTCATTAGATACTTATCATCTAGATCATTGCGGGCCCTTTGAATCGACAAAGAAGAATTATAAGTATATTTTATTGATGATCGATGCTTTCACAAAGTTTGTCTGGATTTTTCCAATAAAGACTCTTAAGTACAAAAGAGGTTGTGGAGAAATGGTTTTACACCAGGCCACGTTCGGAAATCCGAGGAGAATAATAACAGACAGAGGAGGAGCTTTTCGAGGACAGGAGTTTAAAGAATATTATCAAGACGAAAATATTGAACACGTTGAAATAACTACAGGTGTTCCCAGAGGAAACGGTCAAGCCGAGAACACGGTGCAAACGGTGACATTATATATAACCTTACTAATAGGTACAAACATACTACGCGTCTGCAACCTGCAACCGAAGTACAAATTATAGTCCCTTCAAGCTAATGTTTGGAATAGAAATGAATAGGAACGAAGATTTAGATCTTTTAAAAATACTAGACGATATTCACAAAGAAATATTTGAAGACGGAAGACAAGAAGTACGGGAATCGGCAAAGTTAGCCATCAAAACAATGCAAGAAGAGAATATTAAAGGGTTTAATAAGAAACGGAAGATAGCGTCAATATATCAAGTTGGAGATATAGTTGCCGTTAAGCGGACGCAATAATCTCTTCACAATCATGCTCGTCCTCTTCGATGATTGGAGGAGAATTTAGGCAGTTGTCGCCGGAGCATGTTCCACATGTCGAATTGCAAAATAAACCGAGCTTCCGGCAGCCACAATTTGCTCCGCAATCTTCTTTACAATTGCAAAAAATCATTTTCAGCAATCCTTCTGGAGCAGGCAAACTACGCATTTTATTGGTTCCAATAAATCTTTTTTTAACCATCCCCAGTCCGTTATATTAATATGTTTGTTTCCCATCCATATTTGTGTTTGTACACATACTAAATACGTATATATACAAAAAAGATCTAAATGCTTCAAAATTCTCGTTTGACCTAAATTTTCCTAAAATTATCACCTATACACGTGTTTATTTTTTTGACGATAACTTTCTTACTTTTTAAGATATTTAATTGCACAAAGGCAGGGAATTGTAAGGGCTATGTGAACTGTTGAGTTGATCTTTTTTAAGCCCTTCATTTTTAAGTTTGAAGGGTTTAAAGGGCTCGAAAAGAGTGGTTCTCTCATTAACCTAAATGGCGATATCTCGATTAATATTAATTTTAGAGGAATAAAAAAAGCAAAATCTTCAGCAAAAATAAAACTAATTTTTTTTACTCTTGTATTTTTTTCGTACACCCTTTAATTAGTTACAGCGTAAAAATCGATTTTTTTTCTTAAAATTTGAAAAATTAACATTTTCAAAATGTAAAACAGCTCATTTTAAAGATTTTTCAAAGTGCTTTAAAAAAGGTTCAAATAGTTTTTTTTCCTAATATTTATGGTTTTGGCGTAATTTAACGTTAACTGTTTTAGTCGTCAGTGCCGCGAGAAACAACTACACCGAGGGCTATTTGCCCCTACCGGCATTGAATTATACTCGCGACACCTAGTACAACAGCTAGGATCGTTTTTCAGTTTAACCCACCAGACACAGACCGTTTGCGGACTTATTAGTCCTCATTAGTGTGTCATAGGTGGGACAACTGACAAAATACCCAGCTGTTTCTTCGTCGTATCATCACGAAGAGGAAGTACATTGTACGCGGGAGCCAATGCTGCACGACAGATGGAGCCATTGATTGGCTCCCGCGTACAATTAACGTTAACTGGTTCCAATTTAGTTTTTAATTAACATAGTGTGTCCCAGAAGTAACGCAAAAAATCGTATTTTATTATGTGTTGCGTTTTCACAAAAACGCTAAAACACGTCAATTAGTAAATAAGAATTGTCATTTTATCACGTTGCTTAAACCTTTTTGCGCTATGTTTCATAAACCTATGACGTCATCGATATTTTTTTAAATAGCACTACCTAATTTTTTAAGCATAAATGGATGGCCCTTTTGAAGGGAAATACATCGATATAGGGTTTGGGCTACTTTACTTTGACAGGAGCGAAAAAGAAGCCAATGACTGGAATGGACATGGTTTAAAATAACAACAAAATTAGGTATCATAAACTGATGAGAGAACAGTGCCACAGCAAAAAATGGAAATTTGTGGATGTTTTGTGTTTTGGTTAATTGTAGGTACGTTTTTATGTATTGATATGTTGGCGTTTTCGGCGATACGATGAACAGCAGTGTGTGGATTTTCAGTGACGGCTAAAAATAACATTTCGCCTATCATTTTCTATCACTGTCGTTGACCTTCCAGATCTAGACAGATCTCTAACATGTCCAGCGTCTTCAAATTTGCGTACTAATCTGCACACTGTAGACGGAGGTATTGGTTGCTCTGGATACTTGGCATTGAGGAATTGACATACTTCATCATAACTACGGATCCTATCTCTGTATCCATCCACCCATAATTAGGATTTTAATTCATTGTTTCTCATTTTAACACAACACCATCGCAATGTAAAGTTATGGTATTTGTAACTGTCACAATGATATGAGGCACCATTGCATTCGCTAACTGTCTTCTTCAAAACATTACCTACATAGCCGCTGTGATCGGGTGTACCTACCAAATCTATATAAAAACATGTACCTACAATCAACCAAAACACATTTTTTCCTATAGCACTGTTCGCGCATAAGTTTGTGATACCTACTTTTGTTATTAATTCAAACCAGGTCCATTCCAATCGTTGGCTTATTTTCGCACGTGTCAAAGTAAAGTAGACCAAACCCTATATCGCGCCATTATTCCATGGCTAGAAATTGGCCTCAATGATTTGGGATCGAGGGGGATTATCCCTCTTTATCCTGCCTCATCTCGTGTAGGCCTGGACAGCCTTCGTAGGTGGGCCCCATCCGTCGTCTACCCCGACCGCAAATGCTGCCGGTGTAGGCGCTTTGTGGGACCTCCTTTTGTCCTGGCTGGGCAACCCTATATCGACGCATTTCCCTTCAAAAGGACTATCCATTTATGCTTAAAAAATAGGTAGTGCTATTTAAAAAAAATGTCGATAACGTCACAGGTTTATGAAACATAGCGCAAAAAAGGTTTAACCAACGTGACAAAACGACAATTCCTATTCACTAATTGACGTGTCTTAGCGTTTTTGTGAAAACTCAACACAAAGTAAAATACGAATTTTTACGTTACTTCTGGGACGCACGTAATAATGTTTAAAAATCCATAAAATCCATCGGTTTATATTGCAATTAGAGAAAAACAAAATAATGCCATTAGATTTGTTTTTTTATTACCTTTCTTTTTGTTCAATACAACTATTTCGTTAAATCCAATGGTTTCGGAGTTATTTGCAAAAAAACTCCGAAAACGAGCACTTTTTCAGTAAAAAATCAACATTTTCAATGACGAATTACTCGGAAAGTATTGGATTATCCAAAAAACTTTTTATAACATTTGTTACTTAAAATTGACTCCTCTATCGATTCCTGTTTGTTATTTTGGGCGTAAAAATTTCCACCTCCAAGAAGGGGTGGGAACCACCCCCAGGGCAAAAGCATCTTTCGGCACTATATAAGTTTTGTTCCTTGAGGCATTCCCCACATTCAATCAAAATTTCACGTCAATCGGTTCAGTTATAAAGAATTCGGAGGTAAAAACCCTGAGTAAATGGACTAATTATCATACAATTTTTGACGCGGGAGGGGGTCCGCCCTGCTGAAATTTTGCAGAGATTGAGACAGCAGTTCGCTGAAAACACTCTTTCGCTACCCCGTGTTTTTTTAGCACAAGGCCTTCTCTGAAGGACGAGGGTTGAAAATGAATCCCACGATCGGCGGCCCAGAACCAGCTTAACTGATGGACACATTCAAGCAGTTCGTGACTTTCTGGAGAACGACCATTGCCTGACAGTCGCATGTGAAGTGAAGATCAGTGTCGGGTCTATCCATACCATCATCCGTGATGAGCTTGGTTTATCAAAAGTGTCGGCTAGTTGCGTGCCACGCCTTTTCTCGCGGGAACAGAAGAATGTTCGTCTTAACATCTGCCAACGGCATATGCGACGGTACCGTACTGAATGGGGCGCATTTCTCGACCGTATAGTGACCTGCGATGAGAGTTGGGTCCACCATTATACTCCACATCGCGCTTGTCAGCGGGTAAAGTTCTCGCTACAGTTTTTTGGGACTAAAAGGAATCCTTCTGCTGGATTTTCTTCACGAGCAGAGAACAATTAATGCTGTAGATTTCTTGAACAGGTTAGGGCCGCTTATCGAAACAAAAGACGCCGCCAACCCATGAGGAACGTCATTTTGCTCCACGATAATGCTCGACCCCATACGGCAAACCATACACGCCAGAAATTGGAAGAAATGTTCTGGAAAACTCTCTAACACCCACCCTACAGTCCGGACCTGTCCCTATGTGATTATCGCATGTTCGGACCATTGAAAGAGGCTTTGGTAGGGCAGCGTTTCGCTAATGACGCAGAGGTGGAGGCGTTCGTGCGCAACTGCCTAACGTCCCGCCATCCTTCTTTCTACAGTGATGGAATCAAAAAGCTTCCAATCAAGTGGGAAAAATGTGTTTCAAAGGAAGGTGATTATGTAGAAAAATGAGAAATTGTTTGTGAACTTCTTAATTTTATCAATAATAAAAAAATAATTCTTGTTTATATGACTCTCGTAAACAAACCCAAAAGAGAAACTACCAGTGTCGGAGGTAGCAGTATTTTATATTTATGTATTTATTATTTATTATATTTTATTTTTAATTTGTATTTATTAAAATTATTTTGTAATATTCCTCATCACAATACTGAGTTAAGAAGAATGTGGTTAGAACCATTAAAGGACTCCCCACTTTTTATATGGAAAAGTGATTTCAGTCGGGAGGTTTAATTTTTGGTGGAAAAGGTAGTTCTCAACATTCTGAACAAAAAAGCTAATGGGCACAAAAAATCTACCGTCAGGATTTTGCGCTACGGCGCATAGAAGGTCGCATGAGCGGGTGACCGCCTTTTTCCGTACCCACGCGTACACAGTAGTATTAGATCGCGTCCGCGATGCCACAGCAATTGCTAATAATCAAGTTGAAATCGAAGTAGTTGAGATGGAATAGTTTGTGGAACATCAGTGGAGTATAGAGCTATTGGCGAAGAACCACTATAAAAAAGCTAATACGCCTTATTCGGAACCTCATTAGGTGGTGTGGAAGACCGGAATCCTCATTTTTGAGTCTCGTTTTGAACACAGAAAAGGGGGATATATAAATATATAGTACTTTTTCACTCCAACACACCTCCACGCATGCATGTCTCCATAATCGGTCACTGAACACGTTCTTTTTTGATAAAAATAACCCGACTCCTGAAAATCCAGGTGCCGACCTTATATGCGCCGTAGCGCAAAATCCTGACGGTAGATTTTTTTGTGCCCATTAGCTTTTTTGTTCAGGATGTTGAGAACTACCTTTTCCACCAAAAATTAGACCTCCCGACTGAAACCACTTTTCCATATAAAAAGTGCGGGGTCCTTTGCTTCGTTAAGGAAATGGACGTAGGTATGTTTGTTCAGACCATTTTAATAGTGGAGATTACAAATATTTAAAAACTGGAGTTAAAATTTTAAAAGCATCTGCTGTTCCAGTTTTTGCGACCACAAATACTGCTCTAGTGCCTTTCCAGGATAGTGGTTTTCTTTAAATAGGTACTTATTACCTAGTTTTTTAAGTTGATGAAGCATTTAATTACAAACTGGTATATACATATTTTTATAGATCTGAGAGTTCCTATTCCATGCTATCACCACCCTCGATTTCAACAAACTGAAGGCAATGGTAAGAAACCTATACCTATAATAGGTATTGTATAATTTAAGTACCTATTATGTTTAGCAGCATTTTTCCTAAGATCATAATTTATTTTTTCTTTTAGAAAATCTGTTGACTCTGCCTCTTCAACAACAACTATTAATGGTGCTTCAGAAATAACTTTGACAGCTTCTTTTCTATGTGATACACTGATGTATCTTCGGAAGATAAGGTCACAGCGCTCTTAGACTTGGTTGAAGTTGAAACTACACAAAATAAAAACAATAATTCTATCAACACAAAGGTTAGTTAATAAAGCGGTTGGTAGCCGCACGGTTTAAGGCGTCAGTACTTAAATCGATGTATGCTAATTCTGCCCGGGTTCGATTCCCGCGGCCGGTAGACCGTAGATCAGCTATGCTTGTACGGAGGATTTGCACCCTCTGTGCAGATATGGTAAGTAAGTAAGTAAGTAAAATCTTTATTAGTTCACTTTGCATAAGAATTACAAAATACCCTTAGGGTGTAGAACTCGTCAATTATGTGTAGTAAAAAATAGTAAAAAAGTTAAATATTTAAATATAAGAAGTAATATTAAATATAAAACAAGATGCACACCAATACTAACATTGCTGATAAGTAAACACGAACAAAATAACACAATTTATGCACTGATACATACATACATAGTATAATGACAATAAATCAATATATATTATCTTCAAAGAATTCCTTTAAAGTATAATATGCTTTGTCTAAAAGAATTTTATTTAATTTTACCCTAATATCTTTGCACGATAAATTTCTTATATCTAGAGGTAATTTATTATAAATTTTTAGTAATGAATATGGGACATTCCTTTGAATATAACTATATTTTACTATATTTTCAGTCACTAATGTATTTTTGTTTCTGGTATCATATAAATGAGATAAGTTAAAATCTGCGAATAAGTTTATATTTTGCTTAACAAATATAATTACTTCATATATGTATAAGCTCACTAAGGTAAGTATTCTTTTTTCAATAAAAATTTGTTTACAGCTATCTGTCTGTTTCATGTTTAGAATATTTCTAATGCATCTCTTTTGTAGTACAAATAAATCGATAGCATCACTAGAGTTTCCCCAGAAGACAATTCCATATTTTATTTGAGATTGAACATATGCATGGTATGCTATAAATGCTGTAGGAATATTAATATTTTGAGCTATTACTTTTAGAGCATAACAGTATTTAGCGATCTTTTGACCAACATGGTCTACATGGGTTTTCCAGTTCAAACGTGAATCAATCTTTACCCCCAAAAAGGAGGTGCTATTCATAGATGTTATGATGTCATTGCCAGTAGTATGTATAATCTCATTATCCTCCTTTTTGTATGTAAAGTTGATTATTTGTGTTTTTTCTTTATTTAATTTTAAATTATTTTTATAGAAATAGTCTCCCAGGGAATCCAATGTGGCGGTCACCATTTGTTTTAGGTATTCCTTATTTTTATTACCGATTATTATAGATGTATCATCAGCATACATAATAGTTTTTACATCAACTGTTGAGGGCAGGTCATTTGTGTATAAAATATACAACAAAGGACCCAATATCGACCCCTGAGGTACACCCCTTTCTATTAATACTACGTTTGATTTTATGAGAGCGCCAGTATCGTCCGTTTCTACAACACACTGCTTCCTATTCAGCAGGTAAGATTTTATCAATTCTGAGGCAACACCTCGAATGCCATACATTTGAATCTTTTTATTTAGAATGTCATGATCCACAGAATCAAACGCTTTGGATAAATCCAAGCATACAGCCATGGTACTGTTTTTTTCATTTAATAATCTTGTAATTTCACACAATGCCTGATATATAGCCCTAGTTGTTGTTTTATTTTTCCTAAACCCGTTTTGTGCATCTGTAAGCAGATCATGACATTCCAAAAAATGTAATATTCTGTTATAGATTATTTTTTCAAAAACTTTGCTTATATTTGACAGTAATGCAATAGGCCTATAGTTGTTCCTTAGACTTTTTTCACCTTTTTTATACACGGCCTTAACATGGGCAATTTTAAGATTTTCAGGAAAAGTTCCTGTTTTTAATGTTAAATTAATTAAGTATGTTAGTGGAATTGATATTTCAGCCGCTGTAAATTTAAGTAATTTAACTGGTATTTCATCTTCCCCTACAGAATTAGTGTTTTTTAAACTCATAATTACATTGTAGACCTCATTTGGGTCGGTCGGAAGTAAAAATATGGTGTTATCGGAAAATTGATTGTCTTTTTCAACATTAATATGATTAATGTGATTGACTTGATCGCCTTGATTTGCAAAGAAGTTATTTACATTGTTCAAAACTTTTATTTTATTTTTTTCAGCAATATCAATATTTTTTAATATCGTATCGTCGTTTTTAGTTTTTTTTCCACTAAAAGTTTTCACCAAATTCCAAATGGCTTTTCCTTTGTTTTTTGTTGACTCAATATATGACATATGTGCCCATGTTTTTGCCGTGTATATGACTTTTTTGAGAATACTGCAATACTGTTTATATATTTCAGTAGATATTTCGCGATTCCTTTTTTGTACATACATATTTCTTTTATTTCTGCAAGATATCTTTATACCTTGGGTGATCCAGTTTTTTGATTTTTTCATTTCTCTCAAAGTTTTTACCGGAAAAAGTATATTCATAATATTTTTAAATGTACTTACAAATCTGTTAAATGTTTTATTTGGGTCTTCCGCGCAATAAACATCAGCCCAATCATATTTTTGCAGTTCTTGTTTAAATTGTTGCATTTTAGTTTCTGAAAAAATTCTCTTTTTGTTTATTTTAGTTTTTTTTGTTTCAGGTGCCTCAAGTTCCAGTAACTGGCCCTCGTGATCAGATAAAGCTGTTGTAATTACTTTACCTATATGAGCATTATCAAAGTTTATAAATATATTATCTATCAATGACTGAGAATTTTTTGTTATTCTAGTAGGATCAAATATAGTTTGCTTTAAATTGTACATAAGTAACAAATTCCTAAAATTTTGGGCATTTATGTTAGCATTAATATGTAGATCAATATTGAAATCTCCACATAAGATAACTTTATATGTTCTAAAAGAATTATGTGCTAGATTTAGTATTTCCGCTAGTGTTTGAAAAAATATATCTAAATTACCCTTAGGGGGTCTATATATACACAAAATTAGCAATTTTAATTCCCGACAAACAACAGACGAACACTCTACATTACATTCAAGACTTTTTTGTTTTAAATCGTATACCTCCTCATATACAATGTCATTTCTTACAAATATACAGGAACCACCGTTCTTTACATTTTCTCTAGACCATACAGATGCTATATTATAACCATCCAGGTGCATGCAGAATATTTCTTCAGATGTATACCAATGCTCTGTTATACATAAGATGGCTGGTTGATTTTCCAAACTTCTTGTAAACAAATCTAGTTCCAAGAACTAGTAGGATGGAAGAATGTTGGCTTGGGTCAATGTGAGAGATTGACACCGGTTAGCACCGGTTTCCTGGGCGCAAATGCGGCCTGCTTAATAATAATAATATGCCGCCTCCTCTTCCGCACAAGTCTTCGACTTCTGGGCTAATTCTCGTGCTAGAATGAGGAGTAGATATTATTATTATTTACTTCTTCAGTTCTTTTCGGTCACGTCAACACACAAATCAACATCTCAAAGTGGATCTAATTTTGTGACATCGCCACCCGTACAAAGCGGTAAGCTTTTTAAGATGTTTTTACTTGTTTTAAAATTCTATATGTAAAAATTCAAATCATAATTAATTTTAGAATAAGGATGTTAGAGAAGTTTCTAGAGGTGATTTTTCTTCACCAACTACAATAGACTAGCGATTATGGGGACACCGTTTATTGTGAAACGCCGGAATATGTGAACAGTCAAAATTTTGTATTAACAGCCGTATTATGTGAACAGCAAGCGTTTCTACCACTCGATTATGCGAACTACTGTAGTGGTGGGGGACATTTGCCTATTCATTCATGTCTGTCCCGTTCGCTCCTTCAGTACTGCTCTACTTGTGATCTGTAAAGGGTATTTAGAGTGTTCTTGTGCGGTATGAATATGGGTAAGAGAGGAAAATGTTTGACAATAATGTGTAAAAACAAAATTTTGGATGAGCTTGATAAGGGTGCTGCCGTCACCACTGTGGCTGTAAAATATAATGTTGCAAAATCAACAATATGTGCTTTAAAGAAAAAGAAACTTGCAATTCGTCAGTCCACAATAAATGCAGTTGGCGAATTAGGAAATACAAAAACTTTGAAACCCTCCGATTACTTTGCAATGGAAACAAAGCTGTATAAATCTGGAGAAATGCTTAAAATGAAGGCAAAATAATAGTATTCTACGACATATAGGAATGATAAATTCACAGCCAGTGATGGGTGGCTGCAACGTTTTAAGAACAGATGTGGCATACGTCTCCCTAAAATTGCCGGCGAAAAGACATATGTTTCTTATCACGAAAACATGGCACCTGGAAGAAAATCTGAAAAACAGATAGTAACGTTTTTAGCATTAAAGACTGGTTTCATTCCAAATTTGTTCGTCAGGTAATTAAAACAAGCCTATAAAATATCAAAGTGTAAAGATATAGACAACGCACCTAGTCATCCAACCGAAGATGAACTGAAGACTGAAGATGGGGCAATCTTTACAATGTTTTTACCACCTAATGTAACATGTCTGATCCAACCAATGGACCAGAATGTTATAAGGATAACGAAGTTGTTCTACAGAAAAAAAATTATTGTCAGCTCTAATGGCCGAAGATCCCGAAAATATTGTGCAAGTAATGAAACATATTACACTGAGAGATGTTTTTACAAATTTATCGGTGCATGGCAAGACTTAAGTCCAGCCGTTATTGCAAAGTGTTGGAAGAATCTTCTAGACGATGGTGACGATCAAACAAACTTACCGTAAGTGATATTCGATCTTAATTATATGAGGGCTTCGTCGAAGTTAACGATAAAGAAATGGACAATCTCGTAAAAAGTATTCACCCGGGCTCAGGTCGTTTGCCTTAATACTAAGCTTTTATTTAACAGATGCTTATAATTATGTAAGAAGAAGTTTTAACATGGCTAATGAAAGATATTACACTGAGAGATGTTTTTACAAATTTATCGCTGCATGGCAAGACTTAAGTCCAGCCATTATTGCAAAGTGTTGGAAGAATCTTCTAGACGATGGTGACGATCCAGAAGAATTAATAAAATTTTATCCCCCTCCATAACAATAAAATCATGTGTGGATAGGGTGCTTGAAAATGGAAAGAAATGTAGAAGAATTTTATTTTAAATGTTTTCTTCCTGGGATACTCAACCCGTAGTATGCTTAATAACGTCAAATTAAAGATCTAAGAGAAAACTAAATATTTTCGTAGATTTATATACCTAGTTAATTGATTTTAATATTGCATCTATTATTTTCCTCTTATACCTCTTACACATACCTAAGGTACCTTGTAGAAATTACTACATATTTATATCATATAAATATTCCATACTTATACGAATTACTTTTAAAGAGTAATTTCAACAAGGCCTTACTTATCGTCAATGCCAATTTCTTTCAGATATTTGGTACCTAAAATATGTTCTTCTTTTGTTAATAAATTGTGTTAATATAAATACAAAAAATGGAAATTCGAGACATTTATCTGTTACATAAAGCCTTGATTTACTAGCCCACAAGTTCCTTTTTTTCTAATAATTATTATTAAGATCACTATATTTCCAAAAATAGGGTATATTTGAATCAAAAATGTTTTTCAACTTGATTTTTTTTAAATATAAGTGAATTAATTAGTTATGTAAAATTTGTTTCATTCCAATACAAAGTTCCGTTAAGAAGAAAAATGTCCGCGCGTGGAAGTCTGCAAATTGCTTACATTACACCCTTAATGTCTTTGTTAAAATTGGCAATATGTATCAAAAGGTATGAACTTTATAGTTTAAATTACGATATTACTGTAGACAACATATATGCTGAGGACAACGAATCGAGAGAAAAAGAAACTGTGACATAATAGTTGGAGCAGAAGTATCAAATAGCCATATTTATAACAAATTAGAAGAAGTAAATACTATTCTCAAATTACTTTTATATCGGCTGAACAATTTAGAAGTGATTCACCAGAATACTTGTCATTACAGGCGATGATCTAATTAAATGTTATTTACCTCCCAAATCAGTGGAAGAATTATTAAAATTTGAAAACGTATTAGAAAATAATAAAAATGCTGTGAAACAATTAGTAAGTATATTTATTAACAAAATTAACAGAAGAAAATGGTTGGCATTTGCAAAAAAATATGTTAATATGAACAACGAGTTTTGGAAACAAGTCATACTTTCTGATGAAAGCACGTTCAAATCATATGACCTATTTAGTGGCATATGCTTCTTTTATTTTTTTGCTTTTCATTATATGTTACCACATAATATAAGTTACATTGCTTCTGCATCATCTTATCACGAAAAACTGCAATGAAAGCACACCATAAGTATAAAACTAAGTGTGTGCTCTGCGTGAGGCAGTCTTGTATTTAGCACTTAATAAAGCTTGTTAGTGATATTTCTGCCCATTATTCTAATGTCAAAAGGGGCCCAAGAACGAAATTGGCGCAGATACTGATTCCTCGAGCTCTACGTTGGGAACCTTGACCTAGAAAGGGTAGAACTATAAGTGAATAAAACCACGTCGGGAAAATAGTGAAGGGCTGAACTGAGTAGGTCCGTCCCGTCGTTTGTGTTTTGGATTACCACCAGACCTGTCTCTGCTGCATCCATAAGGAAATTTCCTAGAACCGGAGCTACGCTGGTAAGTACCAAAGTGCTTGTACTTGACTCCTTATTCTTTTCAAATATTGATAGTGGTAGGTTGGGATTAGAATCAACCTGTTTAATAAGGTTAAAGTTAAGAAAGTCTAATTGAGAAAGATAATCAAAATTTCTATCATAAAGTTGTTTCAACATATGCATAAATCCTTTGTGCCGTATCGAGTTCCTGCTAGACTTGCAAGGACGCCCAGTCCGCTAGAGCCATAAACTGATAGTGAGGCGTATTTTGCTGAATCGTTTACAACTAACTTATCTATACAAGAAAACGTGGAAAATAATACCATGTCAAACCCGCAACTAATCGTGAGCGTGAGCCAAGCCGTTTCACAATCGAAAGAATTAGAACCGCAAAAGTTGAATTTTCTAAATTCCACAATATAACCTTTTGATGGTTCAGAAACTGAATTGACTCAATTTTTAGAATCTGTCGAAACATTCATAATCGCTTTATATCTACCTCAATCGACCGACATACAATCGCGCCTGGGTGCCTATTCTCCAAACCATGCGATAGTACGTTCGCATGCGACTGATAGATTTATCGTGTACGAACACTAGTGATTGAAAAAGTCGCATTCTTGGACGCACACGTGGCTTCGAATACGATTTGGCTACCGCATGCGATGCATCGACTGGGTCTGACCATTCGTTGTATCGTTCGCGTCGGTTTTCTAACCTATAAACGCTGCCTATAGAAGAGCAATAATCAGTTACTCTTTTGCGTGCTAAGTAAATTGATGTGTCAAAAATTCAACTTTATTATTGTAATTGAGCATTCCATCTCATAAGATATAAAAATATTTGACAAAAATAAAAATATTGAAACAGGAAACAAAAATATTTATATAACGCTTAATAATATTTGTGAAGGAGCACGAAAAGTAATACCTAACGAGTTACTGGCGCAGACGTCTACGTTTTTGTATATTTCTGCGTTTGCCAGCAATTATTTCTAAAGCGGAAGCAATTCTTTGTAGAGCATTGGCGTGGACTTTAGCAACTTTAATTTTGTCTTTGTAATATTGCTCTAAGATACTATTGCGATGAGCACATGCTGCACTCAAATTTTCTGTTGAAGTAACTGTTGATTGTAACCTCTTGTGTGCCACAGTTCTCCTGTCCTTTGTTGCAGAGTCACGATTCTTTTTTGGAGTTACCATTGATGCAGTGTGCGACTTTGGTGTATCCTTATTCATGCTACCATTTTCTACAGAATTTTTTAAATCACTGTTGGTTTCTAAATGGATAACCATTTCACTGTCACCTGTATCTCGGTTTTCTCCTATCATTTCAAATAAAATTATGTTGTCTTCGGTAACAACAGTTGTTTCACATTCTAATCCAGAATCCTTTTCTACAAACTCAATGTTGTCAGCAACCGACTCCTCAATTTGTTCATGGCTATGGCTAAATAGTTTATGATCAGGAGGAAGTGACGGTCCACCTCCTGTACTCCCTGAATGTCTCTTTTCATTTGAAGTTTTCTTCTTTATTTTAGTCCTAGTATCTCGCCATGCTTGTTAAATTATTATAACTGTTTTAAATTCTATCCTTACACAATGACATAATTTATTTACCTTTCTCCACTGTTGCCAATTTTTTTTTACCCTGGTATAGCGGATAGCAAATCGGTTACTTCTTGCCATAGTTTTTATGCTGCTTTAAAAGTAAAACTTAATATAAACTTGTCTTTAGGGCTGGATGGGCTCTCATATATTCAATAAGGGGAAGCCTTTGCTCTGAAGAGTACCCAATACACCTATGTTTCCTTTCTTGTTCACGTAACATTTCGTGTGAAGACTAGCAAATACACTAATAACCAATCAATCAGACCTAAAACTCCAATTACACATAAATACCGGCTTCTGAACGTCAACCACGTCAACTGTCAAATGATATGTGTGAATAATATCCCTAAAATCGTATTGTTCTATCTACGACATCCACATATTTTGCGCGCCGCACATGACGTTCCAGAATAAGCATACTCAGATGGTGCAGGTTCAGATGGTTCATAAGCAAACTCAGATGGTGCATGATCCACAAAACGATTCTTCGCACACGATGAGGTTCGCATGCGACAAGTAGTCGTTTTAACGTGCGACTTGGAGTATAGGACCCCTGGTTATAAACATAATCAAAAGCAAACTAAAAGGATAGGCAAAAACAATTATCTTGGGCAGACCTGAGATAAACACGTGGCAAGAAATTAGAAACCTAATGCAAAATTTTAGCGATCAAAAATCACTTCAAACATGGCAGAACGAAATTTGCCTGTTGCAGCGTGATATACGCGAACCACTACATAACTTTTGTAACAAGATTCTTAGTATGCGCTCAAAAATTTTTCACAAATACCATAAAAATACGGTTAAAAAGAAACGACAGACTAAGGGTGTGGATAACGGGGATGATAATATTGACGAAGAATACAACCACGACAATAAAAATAGAAATATTGAAGAACCATATCCTTCCTATAAATCTAGGTTCCCTTAAATGTATATCCTTTTATCATTCTTTTGTTCATGTCCTTAACTTGACAGAAATAAGAGAACGCATAAACAGACTGCTTGTATCTTCAGAAAGTGTACCTAAAGAAAAACAATTCTGGTATACCCAACTACATTATCTGACGGAACATATACAAAAATTTGAAATTATCTCCCCTGGCACTATAAAACGCGAAATAAGTGGTATTTTTAATTTCGTCGGGAGTTATTCGGTCTAATGAGACCTTTTAGAACAAAAACTGGAAATTATATTTCGCAATCAGCAAAATATAAATGAACAGCTAAATACGAAACTTTCCGTTCTGGAATTATTTACGAGTGAGATACAAAATGTAATGAAAGATTAACAACTTTTGGAAAACCTCAAATAATTTTTTTTAAACTCAAACTCTAATTAACGATTGTTTGGTTACGTTAGAAATCTTAGATCAAATTGAAAATGGTTTATTATTTAGTCAAATGTTCATCATACATTCTGATGTAATTTCACCAACAACTATCGCCGAGATTTTCAAAATCCTGTATTCTTTTATATATTCCCGAGGAATTACCCCATCTGAATGGATCAAAATTCAGTTTTTACTCTATTCCATATGAAAAATTATGCATCAAGTTCAATAATATACAAGGTGTCCCGAAATTCATGCAACAAAATTTGGTCATAGATTTGAGGGTTGCTTTCGCTGTACAGCAAAAATAAAACGCTCTCTCAACGGTAATAATAAAGTATTTTATTGAAAACTAATATATAGAAAACTTGTATAGGAAAAGACGTGTTGACGGGATGAGTATTCATTGGAAAGTCCCCGTGCGTGGAGTCGGTCGTAGGTATATTGGTAGTCGCTGGCAGAAGTCTCTGCTCCTTGGCGCCACTCTGCCGGGGTCGTCTTCCGAGAACCCCGTAGTGCGTCCGGCGGCGTTCTTAACGTAATGGTAATGCTTAAAAATGAGTCACCTGCGAACATGTGTACCCTCACACGCCCCTGCCAGTATGAATGCCATCACGGAACTTGCAGCCGGTCAGGGAAACGGACCCTTCTACCGGACCTAGTAGTAATTGCCTTGGGTGTAGTTGGCAGGGATAATGGGACAGAAGTTGATGGAAGGCTATTATTCTCGTCCCTGGTAGTTGTCGCATCATTCAAACAATATACAGGTTTAACTCTGTCTATGTTTTGTAGTCGCGTTTGATCACTGTAAAGTTTACAGTGTAAAAGGACCATAATGGGTTCTGTAGTTGAGTTTTAACGCCGTCCGCACGCTCAAAAACATGTGTCGCTGTTGCCAAGTCTTTTAAAACGAATGGTGTTTTCTCGCCATGGCGTTTAACTGCGGCTGGACGTAAGCTTTCCATATGACGTCTGAGGTCCTTAACAAAATTCGCTTCGGTGCTGAGCTCTTCGTCGGTCCTACGGGAATGAAGAAATTCTCCGGGTAGGCGTAGATGTTGTCCATACACCATCTCGGCCGCGGTAGCTTGAATGTCTTCTTTCCATGCTGCACGTATTCCCAATAGCACAGTGGGAAGAATGCTAATCCATCGATCGTTTTGGTGGCATTTTATCGCTGCTTTTAATTGGCGGTGAAAACGCTCTACCGTGCCATTTGCTGCTGGGTGATATGCGGTGGTTCGGAGATGAGTCGTACCTAGTAAACTATTCAGGCGTCTGAATAGGCGCGATTCGAACTGTCGACCCTGATCCGTCGTTATCCAAATCTGTATATCCAATTCGCATATAAAGCGCGAGCTACAGTTTCTCCCTCCTGGTTCTCTAGCGGGATTGCTTCTGGCCACCTGGTGAAGCGTCTACCCAGATCAAGCAGTAGCGGTAGCCCTCGGATAGCGGCATCACGACAATATGGATATGTTCAAATCTCGTTGACGAAGGTTGAAATGAACCTGTCGGAGAAGTCACGTGTCGCGTTACTTTTGCGCGTTGACATTCGCCATTATTCCATGGCTAGAAATTGGCCTCAATGATTTGGGATCGAGGGGGATTATCCCTCTTTATCCTGCCTCATCTCGTGTAGGCCTGGACAGCCTTCGTAGGTGGGCCCCATCCGTCGTCTACCCCGACCGCAAATGCGGCCGGTGTAGGCGCTTTGTGGGACCTCCTTTTGTCCTGGCTGGGCCCCGCCGGCTAGGGCCCTTTCTTCTGGCGCTCTTCTTGCTTCGCCGGCTCGTCTGTGTAAACCCCGGGGGTAGTGTCATGTTTATGTGTGGTATGGTTGGGTAGGGTAGTGCGGCTATGCAGCCTGGGATGCGCTTTGCTAAGGTGGCCCTTAGGCTAGCGCGGGAGGG
>NW_019419230.1:19820-29763 GCF_000390285.2 Anoplophora glabripennis | reverse complement strand
GTGGGAAGGTGTGTAAGTGTTAGTCGTGTGGGGATGCCCCCTCACGGGGGCGTACGTGTCTTTTGGTGTATTTGTCTGTCTGGTATATTGTTTGTCGGGGGTCGCAATTTTAAAGAAATGTATTCTAAAGTAATGAAAATAACTGATAAATAAGTAAAAACTTACCTGGGCATAACCCCGGCACAGGTGCTGTAACAAAGATGCCGACGGCGTCTATGCTTAAGCCGGGGATTAGGTCGGTGATTAAAAGGAAAGAAAGGGATTCTTTCCAGGTAGCCTTAATAAAGGCAGGTAGAATTTGCTCCTTGTACTACACTTTCACAAAACACGTGTGCTCTGCTCGGCTGCCCGCTCGGAACTCCGTTGACATTCGACGCAGCAACGTGCCCAACGTCTGCTATCATGCTTTATTGACGGCCAGACGAAACGTTGCGTAAGGAGCTTAACTGTGGCGTTAATACCGGGATGCGAAAGACAATGCACCGAGTCGAACACTACCCTACGAAATGGCTTGGTGATAAACGGCCGGGCCACGTCCGTAGATACGTCACAAAATACAGTCGCGTTCGTGTAGGGTACTTTGATACGCTTTAGTGTGAGGCCATATTGTCCGCCGACGTACTCCTTAATTTCGTCATTTTGTTGCGATGCTGCGAGTGCCTCATAGTCTAGTCGCGCGTATCTCGTTTACTCTGAACAAAGCATCCGCTGCAACGTTCTCGCGATCAGCCATGTGACGAATGTCTGTCGTAAACTGGCCAATGAAGTCTAGATAGCGGAATTGTCGCGGTGTATACTGACTCGACTTTTTCGCGAAGGCAAACGTAAGAGGCTTATGGTCGGTGTAAATCGCGAATGTTCTTGTCTCGACCATATAATAATAATAATAATAATAATAATAATAATAATAATAATAATAATAGTAATAGTAATAGTAATAGTAATAGTAATAGTAATAGTAATAGTAATAGTAATAGTAATAGTAATAGTAATAGTAATAGTAATAATAATAATAATAATAATAATAATAATAATAATAATAATAATAATAATAATAATAATAATAATAATAATAATAATAATAATAATAATAATAATAATAATAATAATAATAATAATAATAATAATAATAATAATAATAATAATAATAATAATAATAATAATAATAATAATAATAATAATAATAATAATAATAATAATAATAATAATAATAATAATAATAATAATAATAATAATAATAATAATAATAATAATAATAATAATAATAATAATAATAATAATAATAATAATAATAATAATAATAATAATAATAATAATAATAATAATAATAATAATAATAATAATAATAATAATAATAATAATAATAATAATAATAATAATAATAATAATAATAATAATAATAATAATAATAATAATAATAATAATAATAATAATAATAATAATAATAATAATAATAATAATAATAATAATAATAATAATAATAATAATAATAATAATAATAATAATAATAATAATAATAATAATAATAATAATAATAATAATAATAATAATAATAATAATAATAATAATAATAATAATAATAATAATAATAATAATAATAATAATAATAATAATAATAATAATAATAATAATAATAATAATAATAATAATAATAATAATAATAATAATAATAATAATAATAATAATAATAATAATAATAATAATAATAATAATAATAATAATAATAATAATAATAATAATAATAATAATAATAATAATAATAATAATAATAATAATAATAATAATAATAATAATAATAATAATAATAATAATAATAATAATAATAATAATAATAATAATAATAATAATAATAATAATAATAATAATAATAATAATAATAATAATAATAATAATAATAATAATAATAATAATAATAATAATAATAATAATAATAATAATAATAATAATAATAATAATAATAATAATAATAATAATAATAATAATAATAATAATAATAATAATAATAATAATAATAATAATAATAATAATAATAATAATAATAATAATAATAATAATAATAATAATAATAATAATAATAATAATAATAATAATAATAATAATAATAATAATAATAATAATAATAATAATAATAATAATAATAATAATAATAATAATAATAATAATAATAATAATAATAATAATAATAATAATAATAATAATAATAATAATAATAATAATAATAATAATAATAATAATAATAATAATAATAATAATAATAATAATAATAATAATAATAATAATAATAATAATAATAATAATAATAATAATAATAATAATAATAATAATAATAATAATAATAATAATAATAATAATAATAATAATAATAATAATAATAATAATAATAATAATAATAATAATAATAATAATAATAATAATAATAATAATAATAATAATAATAATAATAATAATAATAATAATAATAATAATAATAATAATAATAATAATAATAATAATAATAATAATAATAATAATAATAATAATAATAATAATAATAATAATAATAATAATAATAATAATAATAATAATAATAATAATAATAATAATAATAATAATAATAATAATAATAATAATAATAATAATAATAATAATAATAATAATAATAATAATAATAATAATAATAATAATAATAATAATAATAATAATAATAATAATAATAATAATAATAATAATAATAATAATAATAATTCGTCTTTATTAGAAGCAGATAATGCAAATATAAAATAAAGAAATAGAAAAAATACAGGGAAAAATTCGCAAACTCATGGCGAAGTCTAGCAAAAGCTATTCACACTCAACCATGTGTATGCGATAGCATGTAACTTCAAATACATAAAAAAAACAACAGACAATCGCTTAGAAAAGAATCCATAACACAATTAAAATAAAATACAGTTACCTAACAATAATCAAAAGTTTAAAATAAAAATCCTCAACTATAAACTATAAAATCAGCTGTCCACTCAATAGATATAATTTAAATTTATACTTGAATTTGTTAATATTAAAAATTTTAAAATTATCAGGAAGAGAATTGTATAAAGTGATAGAATTATAAGAAAAACATCTTTTAAATAGGGCGCTACGATGATGTGGCATTGTAAAGGTATTTTTAAATCGGATATTCCTCGAATGAACATTAGAACGCTTAACAAATTTAGTTTTTAATGAATAATAAGAAGGAATGGTTAAAATTTTATGCACAAGATTTCCAAGATGGTGACGTCGACGATTCTCCATGTTGAGCCACTTGATCTCTACAATTTTGTGAGAAATATGATCAAATTTTCTTAATCCATGTACAAGTCGACAACATGAATTTTGAACTTTTTGAATTCTATTTTTTTCTTGTACACTAAGGCATGGACCATAGACATAATCACAGTAATTAAAATAGGAGAGAACAAGTGACTCACATAACATAATTTTAAGTTTTTTATTCAGGATATGACGACTACTATAAATTAATCTAAGCGAAGAATAAGATTTTTGGAGTAATGTTTTGACGTGGTGATTGAATCGTAAGTTACTGTCAAGAGTCACTCCCAGATTTTTTACACTGTCAGTAATAGGAATTGGAATACCATCAATTATAATATTAAAGTTGAGTTTTAATATTTGTACTTTTTTCTTAGTACCAAAAAAAATGATTTTTGATTTGCTAGAATTTAATTTTAAATTATGTTCATCAGATAATTGCCTTACAGTTTGTAACTCAGAGCTGACAATATTGCATGCTTGATCCAGATCATTAATATCAAAATGATAATATAATTGAGTATCATCAGCATATGCTTGTACTTTACATTGTTGAAGTGATTCTAAAATGGAAGCAGTGTAAATTATAAAAAGTAAGGGACCCAAAATTGACCCCTGGGGTACACCAGAAAGTATTTCTAAACTATTAGATAAAATGTTATTAACACATACCTGTTGAGATCTTCCATGTAAATAAGAATTAATAAGATCTAAAGTCGGTTCATCAAACCCATAGTACTTAAGTTTAGAACAAAGAAGCTTATGATTAATTGTGTCAAAAGCTTTAGAGAAGTCCAGTAAAACTAAGGCACTAACTAGTCCCCTGTCCTGTGCTTTTATTAAATCATCAGTGACGGTAATTAGAGCAGTTGAGGTACTATACCCTTTTCTAAAGCCACATTGCGATTGAGGTAAGAGACTATTATTTACAAAAAAGTCATAAATTTGATTATATAACAATCTTTCAAAAATTTTAGAAAGCGCAGGTAATATACTAATTACTCTAAGATCAGAGAATGATTCTGGATTATTTTTTTTGGGTATAGGCAAGCCGATTGCCTTTTTCCACAAACAAGGAAAGTAATGTTTCTCAATACAGCAATTAATTAAATGAGTAACATACGGATCAATAAATGGACTACAGTATTTTAACATAGTGGGAGATATATTATCAACACCAAATGCATCAGTTTTGATACTATTAAGAATGGTATGAATCTCATCAACAGTAGTCAAAGCAAATTTGAAAGATAGATTAATATCATATCTATTATTGTCATAAAAATTAATTTGGTCATCACAATTATTAGAGACATTCCTCAAAAATGAAGCAAAAAAGTCATTAATTTCATTAGGGTCAGCCATCTGAGGTGGCAAAATAAAATTTTTACAAGATCGAATATTGAGAGAGTCAAGAGCTTTCCAAGTCCGTTTACTATTTTTTTGAGAAGCAATAAATTCCAAGTACCCTTTTTTTTCTTGTCGTACCATAGAGACGCAGTAATTTCGTAAATTTTTGTATTGTAACCAATCAGTATGCTCGCGAGTACGTTTAAATTTTTGAAGTGCCTTATTTCTTTGTTTCATAATAAATTTTAAATTAGGAGTCAGCCAAGGAGCTCGAGGTTTAGTAACCCTTACTTTTCTTACAGGAGCATGTTTGTCAAAAAGACTTGTTAAAACTGTATTAAAAATCGAGATCTTTTTATCAAGATTATTTTCATAAATCATCTCAAACCAAGATACATTATACAAATCATTTAAAAAATCGTTCAAATTAAAGTGCTTATAACAACGGTATGAAATAATTCTAGGCACTATTTTATTATTAGTAAATTTTAGGTTACAAAATACCATTCTATGATCAGATATACCGTCAGCAGCAATTGTTCCAAAATATTCAACAATGTTAGTATTAGTAATAAACACAGGATCAATTAAAGTACTAGAAGTACAAGTAATTCTAGTGGCCTCATTAATAATCTGAGAAAAGTTGTAAGAACTGAAACAAGGTTCTAACGGATTGTGAACATTAAACAAATCTACATTAAAATCTCCTAGACAGACAACTTCATCAGCAATAGGACAAACTGTAGATAAAATATTGTCAAAATCGTTAATAAAATCATTAATGTTAGTTTTCGGTGGTCTGTAAAAAGTTCCAACAGCAAGAGTAAAAGATGGCAATTTGATTAAAATAAAAAGATGTTCAAGTTGTTCACTTACCATAAAATCAAAGAGAAACTCCTGACAGATGTATGTATTTTTTACGTAGGCACCAACGCCACCACATCTGCCCAACCTATTCTTATGAAAAAAAATATATATCCGGGAACCGCTATAGTAAGTAAATCAACATTATCATTCAGCCACGTCTCCGTAATCATAACATCAAATTCATTTTGCAGAACTAAATTAACAAAGTCGTTAAAACCTGTAAAAATTGATTGTAAGTTTAAGTGCGCAATCTTCATTATACTATTAAGTAGACAGCATGACAGCAATAATATTCATACGTGATACAATATCTAGATTTTCAATTAAAAAATAATATAGATATATTCAAATGTAAATAAAAAGAAAAATAAAAGCAATAAGATAATTATATCACAATAAAGAGATATTAATGTAATTAATAAGAAAATGTCTTGAGGATAATTAATAGCAAAAATTCGTAAAAAAAACGAAATAAAGAAAAGAGTTACACGAAGTTATTAGTAAACTCGAAAGATAAATATAGGTAGGTCATCTCTGTATAGCTCCAGTTAAAATTAACAATAAAACAAACATAGGAGCAAGTTAATTATTACACAATAGTAAATACTTGGTGAAAATGAATTAATGCAAAAAGTGCAAATAAACAAAGATTCAAACACATATCAAGACATAAGGAAATTCAAACAAATCCAAAACAAGCAATAGTTAAAGTAATCATTGATACAAAAAAAGAAAAAAAACTGTTGTAAAACAATTACGTGTTAAAAAACACAATCATCACAAAAGCCAAGCTTTAATTAACCTTTTCATCGCTAACAAGGAACAAATCAGACACCGATCTAATGCATTTTCTTTCTTCTCCTAATTTAATGTAAACAAGAATTGAATGACCATGTCGCCGTTTTGTAGATTTCTCTTGCTCTCTTGTAAATAACCAAGTTGCCAGCAGTCAACATTTCCGAAATCAAAATACGGGAACCTTTTAACTGTTTCTTATTAAAGAAAACCATATCACGTAGCCAGCGCTGACAGAATTCAACGACAATAGACCTTGGCACAGCACTTTTTTGTTCTTTACTACCAAGATAATAGCACTGATTGATATCAGACTTCTTTACTGGTAAATTCATTTTGGAATTAAATAATTCAACCACATTTTCACAGAGGCTATACTTGTCAGATCTAAATCCATGTATAATTAAAGTACCACGATTACGTCTAAGTTGATTATTTCTAAACTCACTATTAAGGGCAACAATATTGTCCTGAAGACCCTTTATGTCCTCTTTTATTTGACGTAGAGACATAGTAATATTAATTTCGAACCCCTTAAAGTCCTCAAGAAACTTACTGTGTATATCAGACACTAAGGGCGAAGGGTTTTTACTCAAAAACTCATGTTTGAATGCTTCAAGGCCTTTTTCAAACTGCTCTGCTAATTTATCAACACGTGCACTTACTTCTTTAACAGTGGGCCCCATTTTAGACATGTTGAGTCGTTGACAAGGGAGTCGATAAAACAATGCACAATTTTCACTAAAGACTGATAATAAAATTTGCTCACTATAACAGAAGAACAGTATAAATAGTAGGAGCTCAACAGAAACGTCTATCAACCACGGAGCGACATCTGCGGATGAACGATATGTCGGAAGTATTTAACTGCTTCGTAAATCGCAAGAAGTTCGCGATCGTAAGCAGCGTATTTGCACTGAGCTGGGTTAAGTTGTTTTGAAAAATACCCTAGCGGTTCCCAATCGTTCTCAACTTTTTGTTGCATTAGGGCACCAATCGCAAGGTCAGAAGCGTCACATACTAGAGCAATTTGCGTATTTTCACCGGGGTGCGCGAGTAGAGCTGCCTGTGATAAGTAGTCTGTATTATTACCTGGACAAAAAAAATATGACCGTATAGAAAATTAAATTTTAAATTGAGTTTCTTGTTCTTTAAACTCGGTCCAATATGGCGAACATCGTTAAAAAAAATCGCAAAGTTGAAAAAAACGGTTTTTCTAAAATAACTAAAAAAAATAGCACGGATTGAAACATTTTAAATGAAAAAATTGTAGGTTTTAAAAAGATCTATCGACAAATTTTTTGAAAGTATCGATTGCTTTGTTACTTTTCTAGGTATATCGTAAAAACCGTTAAAAATCTTCTCTTATCTCTTCTTCTATAACTCGTTTACATTTACGTGCCCATATTTGCTATTTATTGCAAGCATAGCCCGCGGCAAGCCAAAAAAGTACATTTTTGAAAAATTTAAAAATATTAATTATTTTTCGAGATATATCGATTTTTTGAAAAAAAGGCGCTCTCGAAAATTGGCCAGATCTTCTCAGCGGATAGCCCTACAGTAACGATTTTCGGTTTATTTTCTTCGTAAAGAGTTATATTATCATGCTGTTAAAAAATGTTGACGATTTTATTAATTTTAAGGATCAAAAAATGACTGAAAAAGTTGCACTTTTTTTGGGTATGTTTTTTTCAAATAACTATTTCAATTTTTATTATTTTTTTGTACTTAATCTGGGGTAGCTAAACACGAATATTATAGCATTTTCGCCTTAGAAGCAAAATAGACCCGTAAATGTTTAGTTTTCTTTCTTTAAAAGTCATTTTCATAAAATAAAAATTGAAATAGTAATTTGAAAAAAACATACCCAAAAAAGTGCAACTTATTCAAAGTCATTTTTTGATCCTTAAAATTAATAAAATCGTCAACATTTTTTAACAGCATGATAATATAACTCTTTACGAAGAAAATAAACCGAAAATCGTTACTGTAGGGCTATCCGCTGAGAAGATCTAGCCAATTTTCGAGAGCGCCTTTTTTTCAAAAAATCGATATATCTCGAAAAATAATTAATATTTTTAAATTTTTCAAAAATGTACTTTTTTGGCTTGCCGCGGGCTATGCTTGCAGTAAATAGCAAATATGGGCACGTAAATGTAAACGAGTTATAGAAGAAGAGAAAAGAGAAGATTTTTAACGGTTTTTTCGATATATCTCGAAAAGTAACAAAGCAATCGATACTTTCAAAAAATCAGTCGATAGATCTTTTTAAAACCTACAACTTTCTCATTTAAAATTTTTCAATCTGTGCTATATTTTTTTAGTTATTTTAGAAAAACCTTTTTTTTTCAACTTTGCATTTTTTTTAACCATGTTCGCCATATTGGATCGAGTTTAAAGAACAAGAAACTCAATTTAAAATTTAATTTTCTATAGGATCATATTTTTTTTGTCCAGGTAATAATTTCTGCAAATTTAACATTAATCCGTGACCGAATGCTTGAACTAAAGCTCTCTTTAGCCGCCTCGATAGCACTTTTCACGTTTTGTGTCCAATTTATGGGAGCTTTCCCTTTAACATCCCCTTTAAGCGCCTGGGTACCTGCTGCGTTGGGTTCGAACCGTCGGTAAAAGTTAAGGGCGCCAAGGAATTGTAATAGCTTTATTGTCGTAGGCAGCGGGTAGTCTTTTATTGCCTCGACCTTTTCGGGCAGCGGTCGCGTGCCCTCACTTGACACCAGATAACCCAGGAATTTCACTTCGCTTTGTCCGAACACGCACTTTGCGGAGTTAATTACGACGCCGTAGTTCCGCAGTCGCTGGAACAGTGTTTCCAGGTGACGCAGGTGTTCCTCTTCAGACGATGAAGCTACAAGGATGTCGTCGATGTACGCGTAGCAGAAATCCAAGTCGCGTAAAACCTCGTCGATGAAGCGACGGGGGGCCAGGTATTGTTTCGATGTAGTGCCTGGTTTGGTGTTGTACAGCCGCAGAAGGAGCTGCAGGACGCGTAATGTCCGAATACTTCTTGAGTAGGCGATGAAACACGGATTCCCCGGAAATCGTTCTGACTGAGGGTGCCGCAGAATGCGCGAGTTGGCCTGGCGACGTAATTTGCGTTGTTTCGTCAAGCAGTCTTTTGTTACGCACGTCCACCAGTAGTCCATAAAAAAATAAAAAAAGTACACCAATTATCGGTTTAGAGACATCTGCAACGACAAATTTCCATGTAAAACAACGACGCAACCGGAGGTTTAATGTCATTGTCACTGTGCCGTACGTAGCAATTGAGGTACCATTTGCCGCGGAAAGTTCATACGTTGATTTCGATCGCGACGATTTCACTAGCGCACGCGGATATACACAAAGATCAGCACCCGTATCGACGAGAAACTGGACCTTGGAGTACGTATCCGTAACGTACAAACGGCGCGGAATCGGGCACGGGTCGCTGTTCGCCATCACCGACTGCCCGTCTCGTTTCCCGGACGATACGTGCACGGATCGCGGCACACGCGAGCGCGGTCACCAAAACGTTGGTGATACCAGCACTGACCACTGTCACTGTCACGGCTTCGCGATCGGTCTTGCGAACGCGATCTGGGTGTTCTCGTCGTCGGTCGCCGCGGTTCACTCG